>NC_056731.1:508899636-509079636 GCF_019279795.1 Protopterus annectens
TTATCTGACATTTACTAGCAAATTTTTAGACACTAAATCTGGATATTCACTTGTAAACTGTAATTAGGTGTTGCTTTTAGGTGCAAAGCTAACATAACAGTTGCATAATGAATAAGAATCAAGTTACAATTCTTGGCAATAACTTCCCTTTCTTTTTGTCTGCAACAGCATTTCAAATGCTAGAAAATATCACTTTCAGGATCAAAGAAATAGCTGTTTTCATTCTTTTGTCAATGCCAAAAAGGAATGGTCTCAAGACTGATCCCTGACGGATTCCACTTGTAACTGGCCTCTTTGTAGAGGTGGAATCCGCAATTCTAACTTCCTGGGTCCTCTTGAGTTTGTCAACAATGCCCGAGTGGGATATTGTGTCAAATGCCTTGGGAAGATCAAGGTAGGCTGTGTGAACAATTTTGCCATCATCCATTGCTTTGGTGACCTTCTCAGAAGTCCATCAGGTTGAGTAGGTATGACCTGGCCTTGACAAAACCAAACTGGATCGGGTCTAGTGTCTGGAGGTTTCCTATGTCATTACTGATCATTTCCATGCTAGTTCTTTCCATGGCTTTGCATATGAGACCAGTGAGACTTATGGGCTTGTAGTTTCCAGGGTCTGTAGATGGCCCACCTTTCTGCAGAGGGATGACTCTTACTGCTCTCCATTGATGAAGTACAAAGCCTGTTTGGCAGCTACAGTTAAATAGTAATTATAGAGGGCCTGAGAGCTGATATTTCATGCTATTTCAAAGGCATCCTAGGATTTTGTCTAGACCCATTGATGCAGCGTTCTTGGCCTTAGAGAGAGCATGAGAGCATTAAGGACATGTTCCTAGTGATAGCAGGGGGAGTTATATTTGATGGCATTTTCTGAGGAAAGGTTGAGGGGGAAAGATGGAGCTCAATTTGTGCATCTACTTTACTATATCTTCTGGCATTAACAATGAGCTCTGCACAAGATTGTGTATTGTCGTTGAGGCTGTGGGCATAGCTAAATAATTCCTTGTGGTTATCTTGGGTCTGGAAGGCCAAATTTACCTCAAATTTGGCTTTGTTAGACTTTATTTGCCCTCTGAGTTGTTTATTTTAGAAGAGTGCTTTTATTCTGCTGGGTACTGCACCTCCTAAGTTTTGTCATGATTTTCTTCCTTCTGTTATACAGTTTATTAATGTGATTCCACCATGGTGGCTTGTTTTTTGAGTTAGTTCTCTACTTCTTCCAGGTGGGTACAGCTGCCTCTATGCAGTTATTAACATGCTTATATAGGATTTATGTGAACAGTTCCTCTCAGGCAGCAGTGTTCACAGGGTTTATAGGGGGGCCTGAAATTTTGCCAGGTTATTAATAATAGGAAGTTAGCCTTAGAGTAGTTCCCAAATATTCCAGGGTTATCTGGGGTCCCAGGTTTTATTTTTTACTTCAAAGGAGACCATTTTGTGGTCTGACCTTACCATAGAAGACATTACACTAGGGGGTGTGCAGCACTCTCCCATATTAGTGAGGACCTAATCCAGTATGGTTGCACCCCTGGTTGGTGCATTAGCAATCTGGTCCAAGGAGTTTGTGTTTACAAAATCCAGGAATCTCTGTGCCTGTACTTTTGGTGTCATATATGTTTCCCAGTTAATACTGGGGTAATTAAAGTTGCCCATGAATATGGTATTGGGTTGGATGGTGAGTATTTCCAAAAAGTTTAAATACAAAGTAAGAATTTTATGGGTCATAGAAGGGGACCTATAGCTTGCAAGGAAGGGGTATTGGATTTTGCCTGTGGTGATTTGAACATAGAGAAGCTCAAGTGCATTGTCTTGTTTGACCAGCATTAAGGTATATTTATTTTTTATGTAAAGAGTCTCAACTGTACCACTTTTGTCATGAGAAGTAAAATTTCCAGTAGATGTTAATGCATTATGTGATGAGAAGGCATTACAAACACCTGATTGCCTCATTCACCCATTGCAGACACTCAGAGACTTGATAATGATCTATGTTACTATGGACATACTTCTCAAATTTACCACTTGTGGTGGTAACTGCCAATTTCAGCCTTGCTAGATAGATTGTCATAAAATTCAAAGGCTGTCATGAAATTCAGACTAACCCCTTTAATACACCGTTCTTTCAACCTTCAGCTGCTGTTTTTTTTTTTGCAATGCAACATCACAGAAAATGGCCATGTTACACATAGCCAATCAGGCAAAGAGGGAGAGCAACCACTTAAAAAACTCCCATCTGTGGGAAGTTAGATACTATTAGTGAACCCATATTTAAAGGACCTCTGTATTGTCCAACATTAGGTAGTTTAGTTGCGTGGTCACTGTGAAGATTCTTTTGTTTTGTTAACAATAAACAAAAAATCCTGCAAGGTCATGTGAGCATGAGAGTCCTATTGCTGCCTGGTGATTAGTCCATGGAAAGAAATTAATCATTCCAAGTTTGTCACACCATCACAGACAACAAGAGCCAGAGAGAAAGCCTACGCATTTGACACTTGATCCATAGTTCATCCTCTTTTCTGGAACAGCCCATATGTATATGTATGTATGTGTATATATATATATATATATATATATATATGTGTGTGTGTGTATATATATATATATATATATATATATGGGTCTAGGACTATTCACTGAAAGCACATTTCACTGAAAGTCAAATGACTGCGCACAAATCATTGAAAGCTCAATTCACTGAAAACACAATTCGCTGAAACACATTTCACTGAGAATTATATATGGCCTTTTCCCTATTGTAGTGCGGCCCTGGAGTTAGTATATATAGTAAGGGAGTGTGTGGGCACCGTCCCCCACATTGGGGGGGGTGGGGGCATAGCCCCCCCACATAGTTTGGAGATATATATATATATATATATGTGTGTGTGTATATATATATATATATATATATATATATATATATATATATATATGTTCAGAAAAGAATAATTTATTGGAATTGCATTTATCCATGTATATAGTTCAAAATATTTAAAATAGGTGGGGGGCTACGCCCCCCTTACTATATATATTAACTCCAGGGTCACAGTGCAGTGGGGAAAAGGCCATATATAACTTTCAGTGAAATGTGTTTCAGTGAATTGAGCTTGAGCTTGAGCATCAGTGAATTGTGCACAGTCAAATGTGTTTCAGTGAAATGTGCTTTCAGTGAATAGTCCTAGACCCATATAAATATATATATATATATATATATATATATATATATATATATATATATATATATATATATACACATATACAGGTTTATGACATTTCCTCAAAATGACATAAAATGTCAGACTCAAACCACATTTTTTTTTTGCAGGGGAACAAGTTCCTCTGCTCCCTTCACACCCCCTGATATTTTTTTTATTTATTTTATTTATTACATTTGTTGACCAGGTATGTCCGACTGGGCCAGATGCCTGCTTTCAGTGGAGACCCGGGGAGAAAAGCTAAAGAGTAATATAAGACAATAAACAAAAACATAGTAACAGTAAACATTAGTGCAACAGAATTCTTTTACATCATCCAGAAACAGTACAAAACAAGGTCCTTTTTACTAGTGGAGACCCAGGGGGAAAACTCCACAGTAGTACAACACAAACAAGTAGCAGTAAATATAATACAATCTGTAGAACTGTACAATTACTGTTGCAGGAACAACCCAGTAGCAGTAAATATAATACAATCAGTAGGACTGTACATGAGTAAACAATAGAAAGTATATAAGTTAAAGTTTACAAAAGGGATATTAGACGGTCTGGTGAGAAAGGTAACTAAAGGTGGGTTAGTAGATTAACCTGGAGAGAGGCAGGAACACAGCCTGTGACTGGTGAGGTGTTCCTTTATCAGTGATTTGAACTGGTTATGTACTGGCGTTTTTGTTATTGTGTCTGGAAGGGTGTTCCAGAGTTTGGCTATTCTGTATGAATAGAGGGAGTCGCCATGTTGGTTGTGGGAGTCAGATACTTTTAGTTGGAGTTTGTTGGAAGATCTGAGGAATCTGATATTAGTATTAGGTTGAACTAAAGAGGAGATGGCAGGGCAGTTGTTGGGGTGGTAGATTATTTTGTGGGCTAAGGACAGTTGATTGAGAGACAGAAGGTTGGGGATCTCTGGCCAGTTTAATATTGAAAGAGCTGAACAATGGTGGGATCTGTGTGGATGATTAGAGGCAAATTTAGCAATTTTATGTTATCATGATTCTAGATTGTTGAGGTCAGATTTTCGAGGGTTAGTAAATATGAAAGAGCCATAGAGAAGGGTAGATAGAAGGTGTGTGTAATCAGTGGCTACCCTGGCATTGGGAGTTAGGAATGGTTTGGCTCTGTATAGGGTACCTAGTTTGATGTGGACTTTTTTGATGGTTTGGGCAATCTGTATGTCAAATTTCTATGGTGACACCTAAATGTTTTGTGTGGTTAGTGGGGGTAAGTTTGGTACCATTTGCAGAGGTGATTGATAGTGGGGGCTGGAAAGTCTTGGGTTTTTGGTACTAAAAACTATGATTTTGGTTTTGTTGGGATTTAAAATGAGTTGGCGTTGAGAGAGGTAGGTTTCAATGTCCTGAAAAGAAGATTACATTTTTAGTTGGAGCTCTTGGGCTGAGGAGGCAGAGCAGATAAGGGTAGAATCATCTGCGTACTGTACTATGGAGGCATGTTTGGTTGCTGTACTGAGGTTGTTTGTGAATATGATGAAGAGAAGTGGACCAAGAATAGAACCTTGGGGTACACCAATGGAGATGGAGAGTAAGGGGGAAAGAGAGTTTTCCCACTTTGTAGCTTGTTGATAGTTGGAAAGATAGCTGTGGAACCAAATAAGTGAAAGTAAACTAAGGTCAAAGGAAGATAGTTTATTTAGTAGGAGCTGGTGGGATACAGTGCTGAAGGCTTTCGACATGTCGAGAAATATGGAAGAGACATGCTGACCTTCATTCATGAGATGATGGATGGTGTTAGTGAAGGTTAGGAGGACAGTGCTGGTACTGTGCTTTGGTCTGAAACCATGCTGAGAGTTGGAAAGGAGATTATTGTTAAGGAAGTAGGATATGAGCTGGTTGTGGATGCATTTTCCTAAAATTATCACGAGGGGAGGAAAGTATGGGGAAAGTATGGCTATGGGACAATACCTGATTAGTTCTTTGGCGGGGCCATCTTTGTGGAGAAGTATAATATGAGATATTTTCCATATGGGTGGACATAATGTTCTTTGATAGAGCGGTTGATCAGGATAGAAATAGGGTACGCAATTGAAAAGTCATTCTCACACATAAGCACAGTCGTTATAAAAATCACTTCCCTAGTACTTTATAGTTAATCTGGAATAGTCTTCTGTGTTCTTTTGGCTCTTCACTTTCTGTACTCTCCTATGAGTGATACAGACCTCTCAGATGTCCATATTTTTTGGAGGTGTGTACTTGTTTTCATGCCTGATTTACCCCTGCACATTATGTACCAATTTTTTGGAGATATGTCCCTATTTTCAGGCTTTATTTATCCCTTCAACAAGCATGTAAGTTGCTATTGTTTTAAATAACCACACTGCAGGAAACACATGGGTTGTGATAACTGGAACTAATAATGCTGTATTTTTTTGCAAAACAAATGTTATATAACTGGCGTTGTCAGTACAACCATAAATTCCACAACATCTTTCTCTGTCACATTTAGTCTTCAGGAAAATACTCCCATCTACTGTATATGTATAGTCTTATCTGTAACATCCAGCTTGACAGGCTCCCTCAACAACTTGTGGCTGCAGAGATTGTGAAGTTGGTACTAGTGTATGGATGTAATTTCTGATGCAACCAGGAAATGTGCAGTATCACCTAGTGGATTTGTTGTGCACTGGACTGGGTTAACTAAATTTTGAAGCATACAGGAACATGGCAGTACTCAAAGAATGTAGCTGTCAAGAGCCCAGCCTTTCTTTGACATATTCCTTTCCTGTGAGATGAGAATGAATTGACATTGCCCCTCCACACTTTTGGCAGTTGATTCTTTCCTTTAAAATCCCAACCATTTGCAAAAAGGAAATGATAGAGAAAAGAGTCTCTGTTATCTTTAGAGCTTACAATAATTCACAGCATACTGTTCTATATCAACAACTATCTCTGTTACCTTTAGAGCTTACAATAATTCACAGCATACTGTTCTATATCAACAACTATCTCTGTTACCTTTAGAGCTTACAATAATTCACAGCATACTGTTCTATATCAACAACTATCTCTGTTACCTTTAGAGCTTACAATAATTCACAGCATACTGTTCTATATCAACAACTATCTCTGTTACCTTTAGAGCTTACAATAATTCACAGCATACTGTTCTATATCAACAACTATCTCTGTTACCTTTAGAGCTTACAATAATTCACAGCATACTGTTCTATATCAACAACTATCTCTGTTATCTTTAGAGCTTACAATAATTCACAGCATACTGTTCTATATCAACAACTATCTCTGTTATCTTTAGAGCTTACAATAATTCACAGCATACTGTTCTATATCAACAACTATCTCTGTTACCTTTAGAGCTTACAATAATTCACAGCATACTGTTCTATATCAACAACTATCTCTGTTATCTTTAGAGCTTACAATAATTCACAGCATACTGTTCTATATCAACAACTATCTCTGTTACCTTTAGAGCTTACAATAATTCACAGCATACTGTTCTATATCAACAACTATCTCTGTTATCTTTAGAGCTTACAATAATTCACAGCATACTGTTCTATATCAACAACTATCTCTGTTACCTTTAGAGCTTACAATAATTCACAGCATACTGTTCTATATCAACAACTATCTCTGTTATCTTTAGAGCTTACAATAATTCACAGCATACTGTTCTATATCAACAACTATCTCTGTTACCTTTAGAGCTTACAATAATTCACAGCATACTGTTCTATATCAACAACTATCTCTGTTATCTTTAGAGCTTACAATAATTCACAGCATACTGTTCTATATCAACAACTATCTCTGTTATCTTTAGAGCTTACAATAATTCACAGCATACTGTTCTATATCAACAACTATCTCTGTTACCTTTAGAGCTTACAATAATTCACAGCATACTGTTCTATATCAACAACTATCTCTGTTATCTTTAGAGCTTACAATAATTCACAGCATACTGTTCTATATCAACAACTATCTCTGTTATCTTTAGAGCTTACAATAATTCACAGCATACTGTTCTATATCAACAACTATCTCTGTTATCTTTAGAGCTTACAATAATTCACAGCATACTGTTCTATATCAACAACTATCTCTGTTATCTTTAGAGCTTACAATAATTCACAGCATACTGTTCTATATCAACAACTATCTCTGTTATCTTTAGAGCTTACAATAATTCACAGCATACTGTTCTATATCAACAACTATCTCTGTTATCTTTAGAGCTTACAATAATTCACAGCATACTGTTCTATATCAACAACTATCTCTGTTATCTTTAGAGCTTACAATAATTCACAGCATACTGTTCTATATCAACAACTATCTCTGTTATCTTTAGAGCTTACAATAATTCACAGCATACTGTTCTATATCAACAACTATCTCTGTTACCTTTAGAGCTTACAATAATTCACAGCATACTGTTCTATATCAACAACTATCTCTGTTATCTTTAGAGCTTACAATAATTCACAGCATACTGTTCTATATCAACAACTATCTCTGTTACCTTTAGAGCTTACAATAATTCACAGCATACTGTTCTATATCAACAACTATCTCTGTTATCTTTAGAGCTTACAATAATTCACAGCATACTGTTCTATATCAACAACTATCTCTGTTACCTTTAGAGCTTACAATAATTCACAGCATACTGTTCTATATCAACAACTATCTCTGTTATCTTTAGAGCTTACAATAATTCACAGCATACTGTTCTATATCAACAACTATCTCTGTTACCTTTAGAGCTTACAATAATTCACAGCATACTGTTCTATATCAACAACTATCTCTGTTATCTTTAGAGCTTACAATAATTCACAGCATACTGTTCTATATCAACAACTATCTCTGTTATCTTTAGAGCTTACAATAATTCACAGCATACTGTTCTATATCAACAACTATCTCTGTTACCTTTAGAGCTTACAATAATTCACAGCATACTGTTCTATATCAACAACTATCTCTGTTACCTTTAGAGCTTACAATAATTCACAGCATACTGTTCTATATCAACAACTATCTCTGTTACCTTTAGAGCTTACAATAATTCACAGCATACTGTTCTATATCAACAACTATCTCTGTTATCTTTAGAGCTTACAATAATTCACAGCATACTGTTCTATATCAACAACTATCTCTGTTATCTTTAGAGCTTACAATAATTCACAGCATACTGTTCTATATCAACAACTATCTCTGTTATCTTTAGAGCTTACAATAATTCACAGCATACTGTTCTATATCAACAACTATCTCTGTTATCTTTAGAGCTTACAATAATTCACAGCATACTGTTCTATATCAACAACTATCTCTGTTATCTTTAGAGCTTACAATAATTCACAGCATACTGTTCTATATCAACAACTATCTCTGTTATCTTTAGAGCTTACAATAATTCACAGCATACTGTTCTATATCAACAACTATCTCTGTTACCTTTAGAGCTTACAATAATTCACAGCATACTGTTCTATATCAACAACTATCTCTGTTATCTTTAGAGCTTACAATAATTCACAGCATACTGTTCTATATCAACAACTATCTCTGTTATCTTTAGAGCTTACAATAATTCACAGCATACTGTTCTATATCAACAACTATCTCTGTTATCTTTAGAGCTTACAATAATTCACAGCATACTGTTCTATATCAACAACTATCTCTGTTATCTTTAGAGCTTACAATAATTCACAGCATACTGTTCTATATCAACAACTATCTCTGTTATCTTTAGAGCTTACAATAATTCACAGCATACTGTTCTATATCAACAACTATCTCTGTTATCTTTAGAGCTTACAATAATTCACAGCATACTGTTCTATATCAACAACTATCTCTGTTATCTTTAGAGCTTACAATAATTCACAGCATACTGTTCTATATCAACAACTATCTCTGTTATCTTTAGAGCTTACAATAATTCACAGCATACTGTTCTATATCAACAACTATCTCTGTTATCTTTAGAGCTTACAATAATTCACAGCATACTGTTCTATATCAACAACTATCTCTGTTATCTTTAGAGCTTACAATAATTCACAGCATACTGTTCTATATCAACAACTATCTCTGTTATCTTTAGAGCTTACAATAATTCACAGCATACTGTTCTATATCAACAACTATCTCTGTTATCTTTAGAGCTTACAATAATTCACAGCATACTGTTCTATATCAACAACTATCTCTGTTATCTTTAGAGCTTACAATAATTCACAGCATACTGTTCTATATCAACAACTATCTCTGTTATCTTTAGAGCTTACAATAATTCACAGCATACTGTTCTATATCAACAACTATCTCTGTTATCTTTAGAGCTTACAATAATTCACAGCATACTGTTCTATATCAACAACTATCTCTGTTATCTTTAGAGCTTACAATAATTCACAGCATACTGTTCTATATCAACAACTATCTCTGTTATCTTTAGAGCTTACAATAATTCACAGCATACTGTTCTATATCAACAACTATCTCTGTTATCTTTAGAGCTTACAATAATTCACAGCATACTGTTCTATATCAACAACTATCTCTGTTATCTTTAGAGCTTACAATAATTCACAGCATACTGTTCTATATCAACAACTATCTCTGTTATCTTTAGAGCTTACAATAATTCACAGCATACTGTTCTATATCAACAACTATCTCTGTTATCTTTAGAGCTTACAATAATTCACAGCATACTGTTCTATATCAACAACTATCTCTGTTATCTTTAGAGCTTACAATAATTCACAGCATACTGTTCTATATCAACAACTATCTCTGTTATCTTTAGAGCTTACAATAATTCACAGCATACTGTTCTATATCAACAACTATCTCTGTTACCTTTAGAGCTTACAATAATTCACAGCATACTGTTCTATATCAACAACTATCTCTGTTATCTTTAGAGCTTACAATAATTCACAGCATACTGTTCTATATCAACAACTATCTCTGTTATCTTTAGAGCTTACAATAATTCACAGCATACTGTTCTATATCAACAACTATCTCTGTTATCTTTAGAGCTTACAATAATTCACAGCATACTGTTCTATATCAACAACTATCTCTGTTATCTTTAGAGCTTACAATAATTCACAGCATACTGTTCTATATCAACAACTATCTCTGTTATCTTTAGAGCTTACAATAATTCACAGCATACTGTTCTATATCAACAACTATCTCTGTTATCTTTAGAGCTTACAATAATTCACAGCATACTGTTCTATATCAACAACTATCTCTGTTATCTTTAGAGCTTACAATAATTCACAGCATACTGTTCTATATCAACAACTATCTCTGTTATCTTTAGAGCTTACAATAATTCACAGCATACTGTTCTATATCAACAACTATCTCTGTTATCTTTAGAGCTTACAATAATTCACAGCATACTGTTCTATATCAACAACTATCTCTGTTATCTTTAGAGCTTACAATAATTCACAGCATACTGTTCTATATCAACAACTATCTCTGTTATCTTTAGAGCTTACAATAATTCACAGCATACTGTTCTATATCAACAACTATCTCTGTTATCTTTAGAGCTTACAATAATTCACAGCATACTGTTCTATATCAACAACTATCTCTGTTATCTTTAGAGCTTACAATAATTCACAGCATACTGTTCTATATCAACAACTATCTCTGTTATCTTTAGAGCTTACAATAATTCACAGCATACTGTTCTATATCAACAACTATCTCTGTTATCTTTAGAGCTTACAATAATTCACAGCATACTGTTCTATATCAACAACTATCTCTGTTATCTTTAGAGCTTACAATAATTCACAGCATACTGTTCTATATCAACAACTATCTCTGTTATCTTTAGAGCTTACAATAATTCACAGCATACTGTTCTATATCAACAACTATCTCTGTTATCTTTAGAGCTTACAATAATTCACAGCATACTGTTCTATATCAACAACTATCTCTGTTATCTTTAGAGCTTACAATAATTCACAGCATACTGTTCTATATCAACAACTATCTCTGTTATCTTTAGAGCTTACAATAATTCACAGCATACTGTTCTATATCAACAACTATCTGGCATTAAAAAAACTTCATTCAAAAATATACACCAATTAGATCATTAAGATGTTCTAACCAAAATAAGCTCATTGTCTCTAGATCATATAATCACTATGGTGATTTCCTGTACTTAGGTACTGCAGCAAATCTCTGGAACTATATTCCATCAGATATTACAACTACAGCTAGCATCAACCAATTTTTAGCAAGACTGAAGACTCTTCTAACAACTAATTGGATCTGTCTATGTGCTAAATGACAAATTTTGCAACACTTTAATCAAATATATTACCCATAGTTCAACTTTTCCCTTTTAGAATAATTTTCTATACAATAACATGATGTTGACCTGTTCAGTGATGATTCGATGATTGCTGGAAAATTTTATATACAAGTATATGCATTCTACTGTATGTTTGTTCTTCCTTTTTGTGACTGAATTTCATGTCATACAAGCTGTACATATAATATCTGTTTTTTTTTAACTCAGTTGATATTTGTATCTACTAAACATTTGTTTTAAGAATTTTTTCCTGGGACTGTAATGAAAAGGAGATCCTTGAGTTCAATCATAGCATCTTGGTAAACATCTGGAAATAAATAAAGTAAGTAAGTAAATAAATACATAAATGTATAACTTGTGCATAAAACACCATGATTTTAGTGAGGGAAATGCTACCTGCTGAAACATAGATTTTAAACATATCTCAACAATGTAAGTTAATCTGCATCTGATTAAAATGTATTTCTTTTCTCTTATCACCTAAGTTGAAATAATGTGTACTAAAACCAGTTACATTAGTGAAAAGTAGAAACACGAACAGCAATGGCAACAAAACAGTGAAATCACTTCACGATAGTCACTTCACATATAAAAAGATGAGAATGGATACAGTGATCCAGCTTGTTTTTCTTTTTTTTTTTTTGTTTTTAATTAATTACCAGACAGTAGCATTTGCTTTTTAGCCACTGCCAATTAAGAACAGCTCCTGTGAGTCTAAATGGTTTCTACATACTTTGTAAATCTTAGTTATTATGTGGACAGACTGCACTTTTACATTTTATGGAGAAAGGAATGGGGTAAATTCTCTGTTACAAAGCCAAGCAGAAATGATACACATCATTTCTTACTCTTTGTTTGTTTGTTTCTTTCGGCTTTTCCTGGTTAGGGGTCGCCACAGTGGAACTCCGGTCCGCTCATGATTGGCAGTAGATTTCTACGTGCTGGCTTGCCGGGCCTAACGCACAACCTTCAACGAAGGAATGCCCATTCACGCATGTCGACACACAAAAGACACTCTAACTGAGAATCGAACGGGCAATGTCTAACTGTGAGGCGACAGCGCTTTCTTAATTATATTTAAGGGGTTTTAAAATGTGTTGGTCCTTTGGAAGTATTATTTATGAAGGGTATATCTAATATGCAGCAGCTTTATTATATTTTACTCCACATCACACACACGCGCACACACACACACACACACACACACACACACACACACACACACACACACGCACACACACACGCACGCACACACACACACACACACATGCATACACATCACACGCGCACACACGCGCACACACACACACACACACACACACACACACACACACACACACACACACACACACACACACACACACACACACACACTGCATTTTCATCATCTTGTAGTAGGGCTCAGCTGTTATACTTTGTTGGTCTTAACTAGCACAGATTTCAGTCCCTTCTGCACACCCATAACCCCATCCTATCTCCTGGGTCCCTTGCCTAACTTGGCATATTTGATAACTGGTGCAGTAGGTTAAGGCTGGGAGCTGTAGTTCCTGTGATACAAGGTTTTATTCCCTAAGCCCTTACTTAACTACTGTGTGACCTTGAGCAAGTCATTCAACCAAACCTTACTCACAGGTCATCCCTGAAAAGAAACTGCATGCCCAGTGGACCTACTTAGTTAACAAATTGGTATTATTATTATGATCATCATGTTGCAACTTTTTCACTTGCCAACACAGGCCAGCATCTTTAGGCAAAATATGCTCCAACAACAAGGGACTGACGTACCCAAAGAATGACTGTCATACTCCAGCCAGCTAGTAAGGTGATGTGTGACTTTGCAGAAGCTCTATCACCTACATATGCTGGTTCATCCTCAACTGCTACTGCTGGCCTAAGTTAAATTAATGCGGTTGGGTAATGGGGATGGTATCCCCTTATAAAATACAGTGTTTATTATTTATAAATGACGATGTTGATTGGACTGGTACTCTGCTTGCAAAATAAATTCTAGCATGCAAGGTGCTCCTTTTTTCTGTAATTATGATACATCCAGCTCTTTTACATTTTTTTTTTTATAATTTTCATTAAGGTTATTTTTTTATTATAAAGAGAGACTGAACACAATTGCTTTAGCACATGTACTTTTACTTGTAAAGACCTAAATTCATTTTTAGAATGGAGTGTTTTGTGGCCTTACAAACTTGAATTGCATTACCTTTATATTTAATGGTGGGTGAGTCCACATCCTCTAGCAGTCAATACCCCTTTAATACATCAGTCCCCACCTACACATCTAACCTTTCTAGTATTCCTCCTCCTCAATTACCTTTCCTAGCCTACCCCACATAACTTTTTTTCCTGGCCTTCCCATCAAATATTTTCACACATATCTTATAATCAGCTTCTATGTCAATGTATACCTAACATTTCTTTCCCCTACTTTATTGGCTGTCAGGTATTGCATCTCTTCTCCTCTCTAGCTGTAACTTTAACCTGCCTGCCATCTAATGTTTAACATACCTTACCTCACTATGATTTCTTCTAACAGCAATACTGTAGCCCTCCTTACCTGTGTCAGGAGTAAGTCAAAATCTAGAGTCAGGCTATTAGATATATTGTACATGAACTGTCTGCATACATCACTGTATAATGTCACTACTGAAGAAGCACCTATTTTAGGTTTATTCTTTGTATAATACCACCACAGAAAATCTAACGTTTTATTGTAAATGTATTAATAACTACCTGTAATATGTCTTTGTAAATAATTTTTATTTATTATTAAGAACTAGCTGTAATGTACCTTTTTAATTATGTTCTTCTGTTATGAATATCTTAAATGCATTTACTGGAGATTTTCTCCTTGGTCCTCTGCTGAAAATGGGATTTGGTCAGTCAGACTTTTCTAGTCAACAAAGAGAAACAAATAAGCAAACAGATAAATAAGGTAATATTTTTATAAGGGTTGTTATGATTTTCAGTACTGAAGTGTGACACGATCCCACTGTGTCTCCATAACTGGGTAATACATTCACAAATTGTGGCACAATTTTTAATGTCCTTCATTGTGTTTTGTTGCATATTTACTTCTCAGTCACAGGGAAGACATAATGTGATGAGATGTTAGTTGAGTCCAAACAAAAAGAGGTAGATACTCCAAGACAATCGAAGCCAACCAGGAAACTGCAAATCAGAGTTGAAGTAAAATCCTTTATTCCTTGAACAGTAAGCGCTTTCGCGTTGCTCAGAACGCTTCATCAGACTTTAATAAAAACAGTTGTGCTTACTCCACTTAAATATTCAAAACAACCAATAAAAACAGTAAAAATTGTCACATGAAAAACACTTTGGACTAGTACATGAACAATGAATAAAAAGGGGGAGATGCCAAGTAGAGAAATATATGCATTATAATAAAAACTCTATATGAAAAAACACATAATGTAGTGTTTATACATATCTATAATAATGTGTGTGTATATAGGAAAATACAAATACATTCATCATGCATCTACATCATTACATGTATATTATCTACTAGCGTCTGAATGGCCTATCTATCAAGAAGGGTTTCAAGGACAATTTATCATTAAGACCATGTCCTTTATCAGCTCTAAGTTTAATGATCCATTTAACTTCTTCCTTCTCAGTAGTATTATTGATGTTACCTAACCTTTCAGTTACTTGTAAGTGTCCTATAACCATAAAACTGAAAACGTGTAGACCCATTCTGTATAACATGTCTAGCTAAAGCATTTCCTTCATTTTCCTTGTGAATAGCATAGACATGTTCTCTAATTCTTTCTCTCAAAGTTCTATTGGTTTTTTCCACATAGAAACTTTGACATTTTTACATACAGCTAGATATATAACATTTCTAGATCTACAATCTGCATAGTCATTAAACTCATATTTAATATTACTGTCAGGATGTATGAATACATGGGAGTTCATGATAAAATCACATTGGTTGCAATTCCTACAAGCGTGTGTGCCTTTTCTATATGAAATAGTCCTATTCCTATTCTTTCTTTCATAGCATAACAAACGTTTGAGGGACTTTGTGTTCTTATAACTAATAGCAGGTCTGTCACCCACTATTTCCTTGATGTCATCATCTAATAGTAGGATATTCCAATTCTTCTTTATTATATTAACAACAGAATTGTTGGTGTTAGTATAGGAATTGATAACCTTTTTCTCCTATCTCTCATCCTAGTTGGGCGCTCATGCATAATATTGTCATTCTTAATGAAAGGTGATGCTATCCGCTCACTGCATGTTTCTTGTATCACTAATAGATCCTTATTATGGTAACCTCTATTGATAAATTCTTGCTGCATGGTAGTAACTGCTGTAGATAAAGCATCATCCTCACTTATGATACGTGAATGACGTATCAATTGATTTTTTACAATATTCTTATGGATATGTGGAGGGTGCATACTATTTCTATGCAAAATAGCATTCCTTCTACAAGGTTTTTTATAAATATCTGTTGTTAAACGACCTCTATCTAAAATTAATGTAACATCAAGGAAATCTATTTTAGTGGGTGATGTTGTAATAGTCAAGACTAGGAAAGTAGTAGTTCCATTAATATACAACATGAACTCTTCTAAAGTTTCTGTATCTCCTTTCCAAATCAAAAAAATATAAAGATGTTAGTTGACTTCAACCTCATCCAGACCTGCTCAAGAATCAAGATGGGTGACAGAGATTAAGTTATGTCATCTCTCTGTTTATGGTTGGCATTCTAGAGTATTCTTCATTATAATCTGTAGCTTTCATTTCCTTTAATTTATATTTTATGAGATGCCTTCTAGCAATATAATTGTTACCATTGTGCCATTATTAATTGTTGTATTTTGATTTTTCCTTATAGTTTTCAGCTCTACACTGTATAATTGTACAGCTCATTGAAAGTGCACTTTATATTGTTTGCATATATGATTAGGAATCTTTTAAAATTATGCTTTCTGTCACTGCAGTCTATACTAATAATCACCATACAGATTATGCCATAAGAAAAAAACACATATGTATTGAAAAGTACAAAGATTAATGACAAGGGTACAAAGACTAATGATAAGGGTACAAAGACTAATGATAAGGGTACAAAGTAAAAAGATTGATGACAAGGGTACAAAGTACAAAGACTAATGATAAGGGTACAAAGTACAAAGATTAATGATAAGGGTACAAAGACTAATGACAAGGGTACAAAGTACAAAGACTAATGATAAGGGTACAAAGTACAAAGACTAATGACAAGGGTACAAAGTACAAAGATTAATGACAAGAGTACAAAGATTAATGACAAGGGTACAAAGTACAAAGACTAACGATAAGGGTACAAAGACTAATGACAAGGGTACAAAGATTAATGACAAGGGTACAAAGATTAATGACAAGGGTACAAAGTACAAAGATTAATGATAAGGGTACAACGTACAAAGATTAATGATAAGGGTACAAAGTACAAAGATTAATGATAAGGGTACAAAGTACAAAGATTAATGACAAGAGTACAAAGATTAATGACAAGGGTACAAAGTACAAAGACTAATGATAAGGGTACAAAGTACAAAGACTAATGACAAGGGTACAAAGTACAAAGATTAATGACAAGAGTACAAAGATTAATGACAAGGGTACAAAGTACAAAGACTAACGATAAGGGTACAAAGACTAATGACAAGGGTACAAAGATTAATGACAAGGGTACAAAGATTAATGACAAGGGTACAAAGTACAAAGATTAATGATAAGGGTACAAAGTACAAAGATTAATGACAAGGGTACAAAGTACAAAGACTAGTGATAAGGGTACAACGTACAAAGATTAATGACAAGGGTACAAAGATTAATGACAAGGGTACAAAGTACAAAGATTAATGACAAGGGTACAAAGATTAATGACAAGGGTACAAAGTACAAAGACTAATGATAAGGGTACAAAGACTAATGACAAGGGTACAAAGATTAATGACAAGGGTACAAAGATTAATGACAAGGGTACAAAGTACAAAGACTAATGATAAGGGTACAAAGACTAATGACAAGGGTACAAAGATTAATGACAAGGGTACAAAGTACAAAGACTAATGATAAGGGTACAAAGTACAAAGATTAATGACAAGGGTACAAAGTACAAAGACTAATGATAAGGGTACAAAGTACAAAGATTAATGACAAGGGTACAAAGTACAAAGACTAATGATAAGGGTACAAAGTACAAAGACTAATGATAAGGGTACAAAGTACAAAGATTAATGACAAGGGTACAAAGTACAAAGATTAATGACAAGGGTACAAAGATTAATGACAAGGGTACAAAGTACAAAGAGTAATGATAAGGGTACAAAGTACAAAGAGTAATGACAAGGGTACAAAGTACAAAGACTAATGATAAGGGTACAAAGACTAATGACAAGGGTACAAAGATTAATGACAAGGGTACAAAGTACAAAGATTAATGACAAGGGTACAAAGATTAATGACAAGGGTACAAAGTACAAAGACTAATGATAAGGGTACAAAGATTAATGATAAGGGTACAAAGATTAATGACAAGGGTACAAAGTACAAAGACTAATGATAAGGGTACAAAGACTAATGATAAGGGTACAAAGTACAAAGATTAATGACAAGGGTACAAAGTACAAAGATTAATGACAAGGGTACAAAGTACAAAGACTAATGATAAGGGTACAAAGTACAAAGATTAATGACAAGGGTACAAAGTACAAAGATTAATGATAAGGGTACAAAGTACAAAGAGTAATGACAAGGGTACAAAGTACAAAGACTAATGATAAGGGTACAAAGACTAATGACAAGGGTACAAAGATTAATGATAAGGGTACAAAGATTAATGACGAGGGTACAAAGTACAAAGATTAATGATAAGGGTACAAAGTACAAAGACTAATGACAAGAGTACAAAGTACAAAGACTAATGATAAGGGTACAAAGTACAAAGATTAATGACAAGGGTACAAAGTACAAAGACTAATGATAAGGGTACAAAGACTAATGACAAGGGTACAAAGATTAATGACAAGGGTACAAAGACTAATGACAAGGGTACAAAGTACAAAGATTAATGATGAGGGTACAAAGTACAAAGACTAATGATAAGGGTACAAAGTACAAAGATTAATGATAAGGGTACAAAGTACAAAGACTAATGATAAGGGTACAAAGTACAAAGATTAATGATAAGGGTACAAAGTACAAAGATTAATGATGAGGGTACAAAGTACAAAGATTAATGACAAGGGTACAAAGTACAAAGACTAATGATAAGGGTACAATGTACAAAGATTAATGATAAGGGTACAAAGTACAAAGATTAATGATAAGGGTACAAAGTACAAAGACTAATGATAAGGGTACAAAGTACAAAGATTAATGATAAGGGTACAAAGTACAAAGACTAATGATAAGGGTACAAAGTAGAAAGATTAATGACAAGGGTACAAAGTACAAAGATTAATGACAAGGGTACAAAGTACAAAGACTAATGATAAGGGTACAAAGTACAAAGATTAATGATAAGGGTACAAAGTACAAAGATTAATGATAAGGGTACAAAGTAGAAAGATTAATGACAAGGGTACAAAGTACAAAGATTAATGACAAGGGTACAAAGTACAAAGACTAATGATAAGGGTACAAAGTACAAAGATTAATGATAAGGGTACAAAGTACAAAGATTAATGATAAGGGTACAAAGTAGAAAGATTAATGACAAGGGTACAAAGACTAATGATAAGGGTACAAAGTACAAAGATTAATGACAAGGGTACAAAGTACAAAGACTAATGATAAGGGTACAATGTACAAAGACTAATGATAAGGGTACAAAGTACAAAGATTAATGATAAGGGTACAAAGTACAAAGATTAATGATAAGGGTACAAAGTACAAAGATTAAAGATAAGGGTACAAAGTACAAAGATTAATGATGAGGGTACAAAGTACAAAGATTAATGATAAGGGTACAAAGTACAAAGATTAATGATAAGGGTACAAAGTAGAAAGATTAATGACAAGGGTACAAAGACTAATGATAAGGGTACAAAGTACAAAGATTAATGACAAGGGTACAAAGTACAAAGACTAATGATAAGGGTACAATGTACAAAGATTAATGATGAGGGTACAAAGTACAAAGATTAATGATAAGGGTACAAAGTGCAAAGATTAATGACAAGGGTACAAAGTACAAAGACTAATGATAAGGGTACAAAGTACAAAGATTAATGATAAGGGTACAAAGTACAAAGATTAATGACAAGGGTACAAAGTACAAAGATTAATGATAAGGGTACAAAATACAAAGATTAATGACAAGGGTACAAAGTACAAAGATTAATGACAAGGGTACAAAGTACAAAGACTAATGACAAGGGTACAAAGTACAAAGATTAATGACAAGGGTACAAAGTACAAAGACTAATGATAAGGGTACAAAGTACAAAGACTAATGACAAGGGTACAAAGTACAAAGACTAATGATAAGGGTACAAAGTACAAAGACTAATGATAAGGGTACAAAGTACAAAGATTAATGACAAGGGTACAAAGTACAAAGACTAATGACAAGGGTACAAAGTACAAAGACTAATGACAAGGGTACAAAGTACAAAGACTAATGATAAGGGTACAAAGTACAAAGATTAATGACAAGGGTACAAAGTACAAAGACTAATGACAAGGGTACAAAGTACAAAGATTAATGATAAGGGTACAAAGTACAAAGACTAATGACAAGGGTACAAAGTACAAAGACTAATGATAAGGGTACAAAGTACAAAGATTAATGACAAGGGTACAAAGTACAAAGACTAATGATAAGGGTACAAAGTACAAAGATTAATGATAAGGGTACAAAGTACAAAGACTAATGATAAGGGTACAATGTACAAAGACTAATGATAAGGGTACAAAGTACAAAGATTAATGACAAGGGTACAAAGTACAAAGATTAATGACAAGGGTACAAAGTACAAAGACTAATGACAAGGGTACAAAGTACAAAGATTAATGATGAGGGTACAAAGTACAAAGATTAATGATAAGGGTACAAAGTGCAAAGATTAATGACAAGGGTACAAAGTACAAAGACTAATGATAAGGGTACAAAGTACAAAGATTAATGACAAGGGTACAAAGTACAAAGACTAATGACAAGGGTACAAAGACTAATGACAAGGGTACAAAGTACAAAGACTAATGACAAGGGTACAAAGTACAAAGATTAATGATAAGGGTACAAAGTACAAAGATTAATGACAAGGGTACAAAGTACAAAGACTAATGACAAGGGTACAAAGTACAAAGATTAATGACAAGGGTACAAAGTACAAAGATTAATGACAAGGGTACAAAGTACAAAGACTAATGATAAGGGTACAAAGTACAAAGATTAATGATAAGGGTACAACGTACAAAGACTAATGATAAGGGCACAAAGTACAAAGATTAATGATAAGGGTACAAAGTACAAAGATTAATGACAAGGGTACAAAGTAGAAAGATTAATGACAAGGGTACAAAGACTAATGATAAGGGTACAAAGTACAAAGATTAATGACAAGGGTACAAAGTACAAAGACTAATGATAAGGGTACAATGTACAAAGATTAATGATAAGGGTACAAAGTACAAAGATTAATGACAAGGGTACAAAGTACAAAGACTAATGATAAGGGTACAAAGTACAAAGATTAATGACAAGGGTACAAAGTACAAAGATTAATGACAAGGGTACAAAGTACAAAGACTAATGACAAGGGTACAAAGTACAAAGATTAATGATGAGGGTACAAAGTACAAAGATTAATGATAAGGGTACAAAGTGCAAAGATTAATGACAAGGGTACAAAGTACAAAGACTAATGATAAGGGTACAAAGTACAAAGATTAATGACAAGGGTACAAAGTACAAAGACTAATGACAAGGGTACAAAGACTAATGACAAGGGTACAAAGTACAAAGACTAATGACAAGGGTACAAAGTACAAAGATTAATGATAAGGGTACAAAGTACAAAGATTAATGACAAGGGTACAAAGTACAAAGACTAATGACAAGGGTACAAAGTACAAAGATTAATGACAAGGGTACAAAGTACAAAGATTAATGACAAGGGTACAAAGTACAAAGACTAATGATAAGGGTACAAAGTACAAAGATTAATGATAAGGGTACAACGTACAAAGACTAATGATAAGGGCACAAAGTACAAAGATTAATGATAAGGGTACAAAGTACAAAGATTAATGACAAGGGTACAAAGTACAAAGATTAATGACAAGGGTACAAAGTACAAAGACTAATGACAAGGGTACAAAGTACAAAGATTAATGACAAGGGTACAAAGTACAAAGATTAATGACAAGGGTACAAAGTACAAAGACTAATGATAAGGGTACAAAGTACAAAGATTAATGACGAGGGTACAAAGTACAAAGATTAATGACAAGGGTACAAAGTACAAAGATTAATGACAAGGGTACAAAGTACAAAGATTAATGACAAGGGTACAAAGTACAAAGATTAATGACAAGGGTACAAAGTACAAAGATTAATGATAAGGGTACAACGTACAAAGACTAATGATAAGGGCACAAAGTACAAAGATTAATGATAAGGGTACAAAGTACAAAGATTAATGACAAGGGTACAAAGTAGAAAGATTAATGATAAGGGTACAAAGTACAAAGATTAATGACAAGAGTACAAAGATTAATGACAAGGGTACAAAGTACAAAGACTAACGATAAGGGTACAAAGACTAATGACAAGGGTACAAAGATTAATGACAAGGGTACAAAGATTAATGACAAGGGTACAAAGTACAAAGATTAATGATAAGGGTACAAAGTACAAAGATTAATGACAAGGGTACAAAGTACAAAGACTAGTGATAAGGGTACAACGTACAAAGATTAATGACAAGGGTACAAAGATTAATGACAAGGGTACAAAGTACAAAGATTAATGACAAGGGTACAAAGATTAATGACAAGGGTACAAAGTACAAAGACTAATGATAAGGGTACAAAGTACAAAGACTAATGACAAGGGTACAAAGTACAAAGACTAATGATAAGGGTACAAAGTACAAAGACTAATGACAAGGGTACAAAGTACAAAGACTAATGACAAGGGTACAAAGTACAAAGACTAATGATAAGGGTACAAAGTACAAAGATTAATGATAAGGGTACAAAGTACAAAGACTAATGATAAGGGTACAAAGTACAAAGATTAATGATAAGGGTACAAAGTAGAAAGATTAATGACAAGGGTACAAAGACTAATGATAAGGGTACAAAGTACAAAGATTAATGACAAGGGTACAAAGTACAAAGACTAATGATAAGGGTACAATGTACAAAGATTAATGATAAGGGTACAAAGTACAAAGATTAATGACAAGGGTACAAAGTACAAAGACTAATGATAAGGGTACAAAGTACAAAGATTAATGACAAGGGTACAAAGTACAAAGACTAATGACAAGGGTACAAAGTACAAAGACTAATGATAAGGGTACAAAGTACAAAGACTAATGATAAGGGTACAAAGTACAAAGATTAATGATAAGGGTACAAAGTACAAAGACTAATGACAAGGGTACAAAGTACAAAGATTAATGATAAGAGTACAAAGTACAAAGATTAATGATAAGGGTACAAAGTACAAAGATTAATGACAAGGGTAATTTGTTCATAGGTGTTTACTAGGCTAACGACCACAATGGCCTTTTTTAGTCTAGCTGTGCATTCAAAATCTGTGACAAGTTCTGATGCTCTTGATAGGTGTAAGCATGGGCCTGGGAGATGAACCATTTACAGCTTACCTGTGTCAGTAAGAGACATAGGTGCCAAACCAGGGATGAATTTCCAATTTCCCATTCAATTGTTCAAGATGCACATGCATTGGTTTAGGGAGGAACTCTGCTTCACATGGATAGTGAGCCTGTTCCATAGACGGGGTAGTCTCTGGGACACATACCTGTCTCTCCAGCAGGTCCTATTTATATCACAGACAAGGTTTAAGTCTTTAGAATGGGTAATTCTGGTGTTGTTTGTTTTGTGGATATGCAGGAGGTCCATCAGAGTGGGGTCTGACAATGCCCTGTATGCCAGGTGTAGATCTTCCCTCAAAAGCCTGTAGGAGACCGAATACATGGATAGAGCCTTGAGGAGGCCTGCATAGGACATATTACTTATGCCCTATATTCTTCTAGTGAGGAACCTCTGTGGGCATTCCAATTGCTGGATACGCCTGGTTAGGTATATACCAAAGGGGGCATTGTACTCAATGATAGATCTGATGAATTCCAAATACAGTGGAACAATGACTTCCTTGGACTTATATGCCATACATTTGTTTATAAGTTGCGCAACATAGACTGAGCTCTTCACCACTGTCGACATGTGATGGTCAAAGGCTAGATTGCTATCTATGTGAGCCCCTAAGTCTCTGACTATTGAGTCAGCCCTATGGGTTGTGTTGTCATGAACACTTGTCAAGGGTATCAGAACTTGTCAGAGATTTGGGATGCATGACTAGGCTTAAAAAGGCCCTTCTGGTCGTTAGCCTAGCATACACCTATGATAGTTACCAGGGATGGATGACTTCCCAAAGGATACTATTATGCATTTCTTGGCATTTAGTTTAAGTCCATGGCTATGACACCAGTTGTTTTTCTGTGTTATCCCCTCCTGAAGAACATTTGTGTCAGTGTGAGATTCAATGACAGTTCCTAATTTGAAATCATCTGCAAATTTAGTCAGCCAGAGACCACTGGCACTGGCCTTTACTTCTGAGAAGTAAATACCAAAAAGGAGCAGTCCAAGGACTGATCCTTGAGGGACTCCACTTGTGGCTGGCCTCTTTGTAGAGGTGGACTCCCTAATTCTAACTTCCTGGGTCCTATCTGTGAGCCAGTTGGCTATCCACTGGGTAACATATGGGTTTGTATCTAACCTCTTGAGTTTGTCAACAATGCCTGAGTGGGGTATCATGTCAAATGCCTTGGCCAGGTCAAGGTAGGCGGTGTGAACGATTTTGCTCTCATCCATTACTTTGGTGAATTTCTTAAAGAAGTCCACCAGGCTGAGTAGGCATGATCTGTCATTGCTGAAACCAAACTGGGTTGGGTCCAGTGTCTAGAGGTTTACTATAGCTGTATTGTTCATCTCCATGATAATTCTTTCCATGGCTTTACATAGACAACTAGTGAGACTTATGGGTCTGTAGTTTCCTGGGTCTGTAGATAGCCCACCTTTATGCAGAAGGATAATTGTTGCCTTTCTCCATTCATGAGGCATGAAGCATGTTTGGAGCGTACAGTTATATAGTAATTCCAGAGGCCCAGATAGGTCATGTTTCATGCTATTTAGAAGGCATCCTGGGACATTGTCTGGGCCCATTGATGCAGTGTTCTTGGTCTTAGAGAGAGCGTTAAGGACTTCTTCCCTAGTGATCGTGGAAGGAGTTATATTTGATGATATTTCCAGAGAGAAGGTTGTGGGGGAGAGAGGGGTAAAGTTGGAGCTGAATTTATCCACCAGGAGTTTTGCTATATCTTCTGGCTCAGTATAGATGGCTCCATTTACAATGAGCTCTGCACACAATTGTGTATTGCCCTTGAGGTTGCAGACATAGCTAAAGAATGCTTTGTGGTTGCCTTGGCATGGGAGGCCAAATTTACTTCAAATTTGGCTTTGGTAGACTTTATTTGTCCTCTAATTTGTTTGTTCAGTTTGATGAGAATGTTTTATCCCACTGGATGCTGCACCTCCTAATTTTTTGCCATGATTTTCTTCCTCCTGTTATACAGCCTATTGATTTTGTGATTCCACCAGGGTGGTTTGTTTTTTGAGTTAGTTCTCCTGGTGGGTACAGCTGCCTCTATGCAGCTATTAACATGCTTGTACCGGGTTTCTGTGAACAGTTCTGTCTGGGCAGCAGTGTTCTCAGGGTTTATGGGGGCTTGAAATGTTGCCAGGTTCTCACTTAATTATTTTATTTTTTTATTTATTTTACATTTGTTGACCGGGCTAGTCTAGCTGGATATATGTACATTTTCAGTAAAGGCCCGGGGAGATAAGCTCCAAACAGCTCAAATAAAGTTCACATCTACAGAAGTACATATTTAAAATGCAAATACAATCACCGTAAAGAAAAAAAATTAAGTGGTCACACATTTATAAAGTATAAAAAAATGCAAAATATTTGATTAGACTTAGTACAATTACTAATGAAGTTACAATTAAATGTTCAGAAAGAATAATAGCTAAAAAGTACAGTATAAATGTAGATAAGAAAGGAAGATAAAAATAAGGTAATATGGAGTAGCAGTTAAGTAATACATCTAGTAGTACAACATGTCACTTTTTTGAGAATGCAGTAATAAGTACGACTATGATGGAGAGGTAGAACAGTAGTTGTTAAGATGAAATTGTTGCAGAGATGAGAAGGTAAGGTTGAATCAAGTAACAAGAACATGTTGGTCAGTCAGGTTTAGTACAGGGGCACATCCAATGTGTTTTGAGGAAGAGCTTTAAACAGAGTAATAGAGGGAAGTGTGGAAAGTTCGGAGGGAAGTAGATTCCAGGTTTTTCCAACAGTATTAGAGAAGAGAGAGTCTCCAGCTCTACTGTTTGATTTATTGATATTTACAAGAAGTTTTTGTGAAGATCTTAGGGACTTCAGGTTATAGTAGGGGTGAATAAGGTTAGATAGGATGGGTGCCTTGGCAGGTTGATAAAGTATTTTATGGGCGATGGCCAGTTGATTAAATTTCAGCTGTTGCTGTAATTCAAGCCACCCTAGATGCTTTAGATCAATACAGTGGTGTGTTCTGTAAGGGTTACCTGTGGCAAACCTGGCTATATTATTGTAGGAGTTTTCTAGTTTCTTAAGGTTATTTTCCGACAGATTAGTAAATATGGGTGAGGCATAAAGAAGGGTAAAGATTAGATGGGTGTGAGCAATATTTATTCTAGTTGCAGGAGCGAGGAAGGGTTTGATCCTATAAAGAGAGACTATTTTTTTATTAGTAGTTTTCAAAGTGTTGTTGATATGGGTGTCAAAGTTAAGGTTGTTGTCTATGGTGATATCTAGCAGTTTGGTAGTAAGATCTTGGGATATAAGAGTACCATTACTGGATGTTACAGTGAAGTCTATTGGGGGAGATTTACTGGTAGGTGTAAAAAAGAGAAGTTTAGTTTTTTTAGGGTTTAGTAGGAGACAGCGTTTTGACCCACGGTGGTGGTGCTGCGGTAGCATTGTCGCCTCACAGTAAGATGCTGTCCGGTTCGATTCTCAGCTAGAGCGTTTTCTGCATGGAGACATGCGTGAATGGGCGTACCTTCGTTGAAGGTTGTGCATCAGGGCTGGTAACTTGGCACGTACAAATCAACTACCAATCATTAGCGGGCCGAAGTTCCGCTGTGGCGACCCCTAACCGGGAAAAGCCGAAAAACACAACAACAACAACAACAAGTAGGAGACAGCGTTTTGTAAACCATAGTTCTACAGAGTTAAATACGTCTTGTGTATGGGCGTGAAGTTCAGATACAGAAGTGGCTGAGCATATAAGTGTAGAGTCATCAGCGTATTGTATACATGTAGCCTGGGGAACTACTTGGTGAAGGTCATTGATGAATATAGAAAACAGGAGAGGGCCCAGTATGGACCCTTGAGGGACACCAATATTAACAGGTAGATGGGTAGAAAGAACGGTGTTCCAGAGCACAGCTTGATGTCTGTTATTTAAGTAGGAATGGAGCCATTTTATAGCTAGTGGGTCAAGAGACAGAGATTTGAGAATGTTTATGAGTATAGTGTGATTTACCATGTCGAAAGCCTTGGACAGGTCAATGAAAAGTGCAGAGAAAAGCATGTTAAGGTTACGGTTTTTGTCAATGGTGTCTATAAAGGAAAGGAGGGCAGTAGTAGTGCTATGGGAAGGTCTGAAACCATGTTGGGAGTTGGAAAGCAGGTTATTATGGAGAAGGTGGTCTAGCAATTGCCTGTGGAAACATCTTTCCATGATCTTAGATAAAGGAGAAAGTAGGGCTATGGGACAATAGTTGGAGAGTTCAGTGGAGTCTCCCCCCTTATGAAGGGGAATAATATGGCAGACTTTCCAGAGTTTGGGGGTGTATCCTTCAGTGATGGTTCTAGTGATGAGAATGGAGATGGGGTAAGCAATAGATTTGGCTGCTATCTGTAGGTATTCTGCGGGTAGTTGGTCAGCAGAGGGAGTGCATGGTTTCAGTTTTTGGATAAGGGTGAGAATAAATGTTGTTGGGGCAGGTTGGAAGAGAAATGGAGGTGGTGGGTTAGAGTCAGAATTAGATATAGTTACATTTTGAGGAGAGAGCTGACTGGCAAGAGTTTGAATTGCTTTGGTGAAAAAGGCATTAAAAGCATTAGCAGTTTGTTTGGGATTGTCCTTGTCAGTGCCTTGTGGGATAGGTGTGATAGATTGACCGGGATGTAATAATTGATTAATACTTGCCCAGAACTTTTGTGGTTTATTATTGTGGGTCTGCTGAGATTGTAGGTAATAGTTTTGTTTATCGGACAGTATAGCTTTTTTTGTTTCATTTCTCAGTTGTTTGTAGTTTTGGAGGTCAGCAGGGTTTTTAGTTAAGCGTGATTTATTCCAGTATTTATTTCTGAGATGGATTGAGACAACTGAAGGAGAAGCTGGAGAAGAAACGATCAGAAATGCAGGTAACTAGAGGTAAGTAGAGTAGGACATGAGTGGGAAAGGTCTGAAGTAATACAGGAGTCTAACAAGCATAAGATACAGGAGGGTAGATACTGTTTCAGCACAAGGTGAATAAGAGGAGAAGCAGGTCAAGAACTTAAGGAATATAGTGAAGTTACAGGGGTAAAACAGGGAGAGAGGCAGTGAATAATGGGTAGGATGAGGGTGAAGAAAGATAATAAGTAAGAAATATACTGAAATTACAGAGGTAAAACAGAGAGAGAGAGAGGGGGGCAGTGAATAATGGATAGGATAAGGGTGCCACCTAGTGGGCAAATCTAGTATTGTAGGAAAGTGTGTGAGGGAGCTAACTGGTGAAGAACTGTGGAAGATGAGGTACTTAGTAAAACAGGGTTATTGTAAGTGAAGAGGTATGTTGGCTGTTGGGTAGATAGAAGGGAGGGGTAAAGGCTGCTGGTTGCTCAAGCTCGTAGCGAACTTTGGAGCCCTGATGCAAATAGTAGACAGAGGCCTACTGTACAAGTGGGACTAAGTCCATAACATATTTTTTCCTTCCTTGATAGAGGGTGCAGAGAATAAGAGGCAGGTAGATGAGGCCACTGGAGTTTGGATAGGGTTCTTTTATCACCGGGTTGGTTGTGGCTATAGCAGGATCAGGACAATGTTGAGCTGGGTACTTTGGGGAGAAAGGGAGACAAATGTAGAGGACAGAACAGAGTTAACATTCAGCAAGTTTCTAGGCAGTAAAGCTAGCAGTAATAAAATAAAACATTTACATTCAGACACAGTTAATAATGAAGTTAAATGCAATTCTTATAGGCATTCTAAGCATGTGCCTAACAAATTAATACGAACAGCATACAAGCTAGGTGCAACAGAACTAAAATTAAGTGAATAAGGTCAACAATAAAGCAGTTCAGGCATTGACTATAAGTAATCTTGTAACATAAAATGCTAAGGTACAATGGATTTTCTTTCCTTTTATCAAATAATAGTTGTCTTGCTGGAGAGCAGGTGGTTAGCCATAGAATAGTTCCTGAATATTCCAGAGTTAGCTGGGGGTCCAGGTTTTATTTTTACTTCAAAGGAGACCATTTTGTGGTCTGACTTTACCAGGGAAGGTATTACAGTAGGGGGAGTGCAGCACTCTCCCATATTAGTGAGGACCAGATCCAGTATGGTTGCACCCCTGGTTGGTGTATTGACTATTTGGTCCAGGGAGGTGTTTACAAAATCCAGGAATCTTTGTGCATGTACATTTGGTGTTGTATAGGATTCCCAGTTTATTGTAGGGTAATTAAATTCACCCATGAATATGGTATTGGGTTGGATGGTTAGTGTTTCAATAAGTTTAACTATATGGAATGGGTTTCCTGGGTAACAGAGGGGGACCTATAGCTGGTAAGGAAGTGATATTGGATTCTGCCTGTGGTGATTTGAACAAGGAGCAGCTCAAGTGCATTGTCCTGTTTGACCAGCTTTGAGATATATTTATTTTTTATGTAAATAGAGACACCTCCACCTTTAGTCCATGCCTGTGAAGTAGGTGGCCTAAAAGTGTGGAAGGCATTATAACCATGCACTGTTGGTGTGCTCTCCATGGCTTTAAACCATGTCTCAGTGACCGCACAGACATCAGCATTCTCTAGGGTAAAGAGAGCTTCTAGGGTGTGGAGTTTTTTGTTTAGACTCCTTGTGGTTGGAATGGAGATTAGAAAGACACAAGGAGGGAAGTTAAGGGTGTTTGGGTTATATTAACTTAGTTAAAAAAGGGTTTGGTCAAGGTAATACAATTCATGTTTGTAAGTCTACAAAGAACTCCTTGCTATATAATGAATTTAGGACTTTACAAGTAAAAAAATATGTATGTGTTAAAGCAATTGTATTCAGTCTCTTTTAAGAATAAAAAAAATAAGCCTAATAAAAATTATAAAAATAAATTTAAAAGTAAAGTGATTTTTTAGAGAGGCTAGGTCTGAGAAACGGCCTGCCAAAGAGGATAAAAAAAAACAGCAAATGTAAATAATATAACATTGTTTAATAAAGAACATGTTATGTTCATGTGACAGAGATATTATCAGCTCTTGTACAAAGAAGGCACTATGGATGTCATTCCTTGCCTGAATGATGCATGTATGTACCCTATATAATCTGACTTCATTAATAAAAGTATAAGAATATTTATTGTGTTACTGTGATCATTATTTGGTAGTACTTTGTTTTAACACTGAATGCTAGTGATTTTTACTGTACAGTTGAGTCTTTCTTTTGTGTATGCTGCATTTATTTATTTATGTGTTGACCAGGATAGTCTAGCTGGGCCAAGGCTCCTGACAGAAAAGCTGCAAACAAAATAAGTAAAGTATAGTACAATTTCAAAATAAACTGATATGGAATGTGTAAATATTAACAGCAATAAATGTTATTGGATGTAAAGTCACTGTACTTTAATGTTCAGTTTGAAATTGCTGATATTAAACATCTTTAATGGTGGATTTTCATAATGGTATCATAGTGTTATCAGGTTCCTTTACAAAAATATGTGTATGCTGCAGGAAGCCTTGTTTCATGTTGAGCATTAACAGAATAAATGTTTAGGTTTTGTTTGCTTCTCTTTATAATTTAAGAGAATTTATTTTAACACTTACCACTTTGTTCTCATCTGCCTTACAGTAATTCTTTATCCAGCCTGGTTGTATGGTTTACGTAAAAGCTTTGCTGTACATTTGCAGGAGTTGCAGGCTAGAAGTGTTTGTGAGGTAAGTGGCAGTCTTTATCTGGATATCTGTCTTCAATTAATATTACCAGTACATGGTTCCAAGAAACTGTGTCAGATTGCACACCTTATTGGGCAAGAATGCCTTTTTGTTTTGTATTTCAAGTGTTTGCACATGGTTCTGTAATATTTGCTGATCAAATACTGAGTAAAAAGTAATAGCTTTTAGGAAAGTGAGGCACATAGAGTAAAATGAACGGCAGGAAACAGTACAGGGCCCACTATAACAGATGGGCTATTATTATTTTCCTAACATAGAATAGCTTCATTTTTTCTGAGCATAATTGTTGCCTATTTTGAAATTCATGGTGAGGTGGAGCATTATTTATACACTTATCAAAGAGAAGAGAGTGAATGATGTGAAAAGTAAAAAATATTATATAATATTTCATTCAGTTTACCACTGGCTTTAACTACATTAATTATAACAGTTAATTATTTTTTAACCCAGTGCTGCAAAATACATAATGTTTGAATTATTCAGCAAACTCAAAAATATTTTGTTTCAGCAATGTTATTTTTTTCTGAAAAGCAACTGTGTTGTTCTGTTAATCTGTAGTTTGCTGTGCTACTAAACAAGACATTAGAAAAAGGCAAAGCAAAACAAACTACTCTGCATAATTATCTTGTAACTTAAATCTCTGAACTCACATTTTCTGAAGACAGCATATAAAGTCTGTTGTGCAAGACAGTTTATTTTCTGTCGCTGGAGGTGGAAGAGATAAAAAGGTAGTTCATTCTACAAACCTGAACACAGAGTAATATATCTAAATATATCTATCTCATCTTTTAGGTCTGTTTTTATTTAGATTAAAAATAGCCCCCTTATAACTTATTCTAGGATGTTTTTCTTTTAAATTTAAGCCTAAATCAGTTCCTCATCAACTTTAATTTTGAAAGCCAAACACGATCTACATCTTACTATTCTGTAAAGTATACTAATGCAATTTCACTGTTTAAATCTATCTTCACATAATCATTTTAACATACTTAATTTTAGTGAAACATCTTTGAACTAGCTCAGTTGCTGCAATGTCAGTGAATGATGAGGAACAAAAGATGAAATTATACTCAGTAATGGGTCTTACTATAACATTTGTTTTTAGGATCTTTGGTTCTCTGGTAGGAGCTGTACTTGGGATTAATTTGCTTTAACATCTTGTATATGATGTTTATATGCAAGTTCTGCTTAATTTCAAGTTATTTCCCCATTATTGTCCTTAATTTGTAATAGTCCTCAAATGTTACTACTTTAGATTTAATATTATTAAATCTGATAACTGATTTGTCTCCCCATTTATGAAACATATCCACATACCCATTCAAGTTATATACATCATTAAATATGCTTATTTCTACCCCTACCTTACAATCATCAATGTATTTACATACCTAAAGCTTTCTGGAGGTGAATAGTTACAGATATACCATGTTCAATAATATAGGTCCCAAAAGTGACCATTGAGGTACACTCTTTGTGAATGGCAGCCAGCATGATGTGAAACCCTTATATTTAACATATTGATTAAGTCTGACAGCCAACTGGCAATCCAGTTTGATACATAAGGATTTGCATGCAATCTTTCTGGACATAATACAATTTGTTCCTGTAATGTGTCATATAGTTTGCTGATATCAAGATAAATTACAACACCCACTTTACTTTGATCTCACATAATGGTAATTTTATCACAGAACTTAGATTTACACATCAAATTTATCTGCCCTTAATAAATCCATATTATGTATCATTAATCATTGGTCAATATATATATATATTTGGGGTCTATATTACGTGATCGAAGAATCTTTTCTTCAAACACATAATAATAGACACATATACAGTGAATGCTGTGAACCGTGAATGGCCACATCCTCGAATATTTTCCTCAGGAAAAAATTCACATGGCCGTAAAATAAAAAACAAACTTTAAAACACTAATTAAGTGGGGATTTTACCCCTACACCTCCCCGTAACTAAATATCCCAAATCCGAGATCACTCTACATTGAAGAAAAGGCAATTCCTGATAATGGGCAACTGAATTTTTCCCAAGGAAAAAATTTGAGGATGTGGCCATTTGTGGTTTGTATATGTGTTGATTATTATGTGTTCGAAGAAGACATTCTTCGATCAAATAATATTGACCCATATTTTTGCATTAACTAAGTATTGTAGTTTGCATCTCACAAAACCTTTTCCAACGACTGATACAGGGCTTACTGAGCTATAATTAGCTGTAATTCGTTTATCACGTTCCTTAAAAATGGGTTGATATAAGACCTTTGCCAGTCTTCAGGTACCGATCCATATAACAGTAGATTATTGAAAATATCATGTAAGGGAAAAATTATGTTGGTGGACATTTCAAAATAAATTGTCCTGTAATAAAATCCAGGACATTGAACATTTTTTACAACTCTACTCAATGCTTTTTTAATATCCTCAATTGTTATTTTAAATGTGTTTGTGCTATTAGTATTAACTTTATGTATATCCTTTGGGTTACTTAAACTTACTAACCAAGCAAAGTATTCATTATTTTTGTATTAAATATTTAGCAGTAACAAGTTTAGAGTCATATAATATTGCATTTAACTCTATGATATTGACATACCTATTTTTTTTATTATCTGCAGTGTCAATTTACGGCTCTTCATATTTCATCTTTCTGTTATATAATTCCTGTTTAAACCTTTTGGTGATACCATTCAAGTGAGTTTATTATAAGCTGTATAATGTCTTACATATTGATTATGCACACACTTCTTTTTCCTCAGAAGTCTAGTTAAATATTTGTTTCACCAGGTTTTTCTTGGTCATCTTCCTCTTTTAATACTTTTACAAATCCACTTTAAGAATGCAGTACAGATTCCTTTCGTCTTCTTCCAATCACACTTTTTAAGTATGTCTAAAGTATCATATTGCCAATCAAACTTCAGTAAACTCTCCATTATCTAACTTTCTCATATTATAATGTCTACATTTACATGTGTATGTAACATGTGTCGTTACTCTCTCAAAAATAATAGTGTTCAAAGTTTACCCAGTGGTGCTGATACTTCAGCATTTTGAAATTATCTATTTTTTGTTCACCAATATTGTCTAAAATACTTAAATTTCTTGTAGGAACCACAACGTTTGAAAAAAAAAATTTCTTATCCATCAGATCTAAAAATGTGATTCCATATAATTATTATAAGAACCTGTACTCAAGTTAATAGCTAGGTAATAAAAAAATCACTCCGAATCAATATTGGGTGGCCATCTAAATATCCCTCCAATGCTTGTATAAAAGATTGCTGTAATAAAATACTCTAGTTCAGGCTTTTATATGCCATCACATTTTTAATATCACACTTAAGACCTCTTCTTCCTCAGCCATACCTTCCATATAACTATTAATTGAGGAGTGCACAAGCAACATAACCTCTCCTCCCTTACTATTTTTCTCACACTTTCATATTTATTTATTAATCCCTTGAAAGTTCACATTACTAAAATCCCATTATACAATGACCCCCATTAATATTCCAAAACGTGCCTGCTGATTGGTCAGCGTGCACGTTGTAAATCAGAGATATAGTAATGGAAAATGGTCCGGTCGCCCAGACTTTTTCCATTAGTATAACTCTTTTTTTTTTTTTTTACAGCAACGGAGAACGCAAGATCTCCGTTGCTTTTTACAACCTGTCTCGCTATGTTAAATGAGTGGAAAGTAAATGGGAATGAGCAATAGCAGTCCTAGCAAACGGAGTAAGGAAAGGTTAGATCTTACAGAGGGAGTCAAATTTTTTTATTAATGGTTTTGATAGTTAGTTTGACATGGATATCAAATTTGAGGGTGATGTCTATTGTGACACCTAAGAGTTTGGTTTGCGCATCTGGAGAGATAATGGCACCATTATTACATTTTATGGTAAAGAGTAGTGAGAAAGACTTACAAGTGGGGGGGGAGAGGCAACTTTGTTTTATTAGGGTTTAATATCAGCTGATGGTTAGAGAGCCAGTTTTCAACTATGTTGAAAGTATTCTGGGTTAATGTCATTAGATTTGTCGGGGACGTGGCTGAACAAATCAAGGTGGAGTCATCCGCATATTGGATACAGGTAGCATTTGGGATGACAGTGGGAAGGTCATTAATAAAGATGGATAAAAGAAGGGGTGCTAGTATGGAGCCCTGGGGGACACCTAGGGTAACAGGTAGACAGTTTGATAGTTTGTCCTGCCATAGGACAGCTTGTTGTCTACCACACAGGTAAGATTGGAACCATTGAAGTTCATGGCTATTTAGTGAGAATGCCTTAAGGGTGTGCATGAGTATTTGGTGGTTGGCCATATTGAAGGTCTTGGAGAGATCTAAAAAGAGGGCTGAGGAAAGCTTGTTATTATTTCGGTTATGGTTTGTGGTGTTAGAGAAAGATAGGAGGCCTGAGGTGGTGCTGTGGTGTGACCTAAAACCATGCTGAGAGTTAGCCAGCAGCTTATTTTGGGTAAGATAATACATAAGATGTTTATGGACACACTTCTCCATAATTTTAGCCAATAGTGACAGAATAGCTATGGGTCTAAACTTTGACAGTTCAAAGGAGTTGCCTCCTTCATGGAGTGGTATTACATGAGATATTTTCCAAATGGAGGGGATGGTGGCTTCAGATAAGGTTCTGCTGATTATGATGGAGATGGGGTATGCTATGGCATCTGCTGCTTTTTGCAGATATGCTGGTGGGAGATCAGCTGCTAGAGTAGTTGGTTTTAATTTCTCAATTAGAGATCTGATAAGTGATGTAGAAACAGGCTAAAAGAGAGTGGAATATTGGCTGTGGCAGAAGTTGGGTTGGAGCAGCTGGGTGCTAGTTGGCTGGCTAGGGATTGGATAGTCTCTGTGAAGAAACTATTGAAGGTATTTGCAATATCCTCTGGGGATTTATGGTTAGAAGCTGAAGGGGTAGGAGTGGTGGACTGTCCTGGGTGAAGAAGTTTATTTATTCCTGCACAAAACTTTTGAGGTTTGTTTTGATGTTTTTGTTGAAGATAGTAGTAGAAGTTTTTTTTTGTCTAGTGTAATAGATTTTTTTGTGTGATTCCTTAGCTGTCAGTATCGGAGTTGATCTGGTGGGTCTTTTGTGGCACACCATTTATCCCATGCCTTATTTCTAGCTATGATTTTAGATTTGGTCTCTTTTGAGAGCCAGTGGCAGTTTTTGTTTTGGTTCTAATGGAGCTAGCAGGAGCGTGAGAATCAAGAATAGTAAGAAATATGGAATTAAAGTATGCTACTACATCGTCCAGTGAAAGGTGCTTTAGGATTGACCAATTGCAAGCTTTAAGTTCATTTTGAAATTTGGTGGAGTTGAAGTTCTTATTATTTTTGATGGTTTTAAAGGTGGTCTGGTGGGGGTTGTCCACCTTGTGCTTGATAATGTATATAAGTAAGTGGTCACTTAGGTCATCTGGGAGGGTCCCTGACTTGTACATATAGGGGTGGCTGTTGATAAGTATCCAGTCTATGATACTGTCTTGGTTATTGGGTTTGCCTCTCCTGGTGGGGGAGGATATGAGCTGTGCAGAACTGTGTAGGTTGACATGGGTTGCAGGAGATTCTGAGGAACAGGTGTTCCAATCAATGTTAAAATCTCAAAGCACCATAGTTTCTTGGGGGTAGGTACTGAATAACCAGTGGAGGATGTTCTCTAGGGTGTTTGTATTATTACCTGGGGAAATGTAAACACAAACAATGTTTATGCATTTGTTATTGTTAATCTGTAGTTTGGTAATAAGAATTTCTGCATTATTAAACTGGGGTAGTTGTAGGGAGACCGTAGTAACATCTAGTGTATTTTATAGAGTACAGATATCCCACCACCCTTCCTAGTAGTACATTCTAATCTAAGCATGTCATACCCAGGTGGTATTACCTCACTGTCTTTAGTTACCGGTTTTAGCCAGGTCTCCATAAGACATAATACATCGGGGGAGTAAACTGCTAAGAGGGCATGCAGATTATGGACCTTATTGTTTATGCTTCTGATATTTAGTTGGCAGGTCAGGAGAGAATTAGGGGGCCTATTAGCCAGTGTTATGTTAGAAGGAATATTAGTTTGGGAACTGGAATCAGCAGGTGGGGATGGGCCAGGGTTTGGGTGGATGTCTCCATCCATTTTCAGGCTGTAATGTAAGCTAACTATGAGTTTCATAATTTTGTTTATAAATTGTTGGTATGTTTAGTTTTGGGGCTGATATACCTACGTCTAATCGGGTGGTAGTTTTTAGGAATGGTGGAAATTATGAAGTGGTCAGTATTGTTTGATATTGATGTAGTGATAGTTTGGGATTTTGTGTAGTAGAAACCTAGATGCTGAGGAGATATGGAACGAGTAACAGAGGTAACAGCAAAAATAGTAGCAGTATTTTGAGGGATAACATAGTGCCTGGCTGGGGCATTATGTTGGAACTGTATTTGGAGCAGGAGTAAATTAACAAGACTAGGAAGATTAGTGGCAGGTGGGGGGGTTTGATCTAGGAGGTTATCTTTGATAGGTTATAGTGTAGGGGTGTGGTTTTTAGAGCTTTAAATTTAGCACCACTGGGGGTTGGTGGTATTTGGGGTCAGGGTGGGGCAAGGAGCAAGCCAGAGCACAGCGAGGGCATGCTGAGCAGGGCCAAACCAAACCACGAGGTACCTGATTTCCGTGCATGCAAGGTAAGTAATTGTAAAATGTTATATTTTATTTCTCTAGTTTTATACTGCAGATGTTATATTTTATTTCTCTAGTTTTATACTGCAGATTGATAGTACACACTTGGGGAGGTAAAGAAGATTAAACATATTTCAATGATAATTCATGCCTGTGATAACTTTTTACCCAGTAATGCATTAGGAGTCCTATGATTACAAAAAGGCAGATAAAGTTGTTAGTCTGTGCTTTCAGTATGAGATGTGTGTTCTAATTCTGTATGTTTGTATGGGTATTCAACACACCTCTGCCTTCCTCCCACATCTCAAAGAAATGTCATAAGTAAATTATCTGCCTTGTACCCATTGAATACCAGCACTGCTAGGACAGGTGTAACTTCTAGCTGCTGTGCTATGACCCTGAGCTAGAGAAAACAAACGCCTCAGAATGAATGAATGAATGAATGAATACAACTTTTTTATGTCTGGACAGGCCTGCAAAGTCATGGATACAGATGTTTCATTTTAATTTTATAGAATGAGTTCTTTGTGTTTTACTGCAGGTTCACAAAGCGTTGACACAGTTAATATAAATGCCACGATAATCATTCATTCTCAAGAGCTTCCTGGAGATGGAAAAGGTAAAGGATGTTTTCAGTCATATCTCTGTTAGTAATATGACAACTGCAAGATAACTGCTGTCAGCATGCTTAGGGCTTAAAAATACTTTTTTGTCTGTGTGTGTGTGTGTGTGTGTGTGTGTGTGTGTGTTTGTGCTTTTGTGTGCATGCGGGTAAAGCTGAGAAGAACATCATCATTCCAAGCAGCCTGAAAGACATAATTTGATTAGGTAATAGAAAAAAGTTGTGGCCTTCTGTTTGCATTGTGTAAGGTATTTTCCAGTAACATTAATATTTTATATACAGCATGTCAAAATCTGCACAACCACATAGATATGGATAAGCATATGATGAATGCAAAGCATGTATCTAGAAAGAAACTGAGATGTTTGCTGTGTAAACCTCACTGTGAAGCTCCTCTCTGAATGTGAGCAAAGCTGAAGTGGCATTTGTCAGCCTACGTGTAGAATGCAACCTAAATTTACTACTGGTGATCTCTGCTGAAATACATTAAACAAATCTCGTACTGATCCATTAGTTATAAAGGGGAAGGGTTATGGAGCCACTAAAGCTGCATGCATTGCACAGTCTTGGGGTCTAAGTACCAGGAAGTTGTGGCAGAAGTTTCCTAGAAGCAGCCACACTCTCCTTACTTGGATCAGAACATTGAAATGGGAGATGAACTTTTCATTAATCTTGGCTATTATGTGGTATGGTTTGGATCCCAGTTGTGTGCGTGTGCCGTGATAAAGCAATCTGAGTGCTCCTATTGTATTTTTTAGTGTTCTACTGCCAGGGTTTTAGTCTATGTAAGGTAGAAAGCTCAAGGGTTGTATTCTGATTGAACACAAGCTGTTTTCACCCGCTCTTCCAAGCAATACATCCTGTGCAAAACTGAATACTTCAGCTCCACAATTCTGTTTAATTTAGTGAAGCATGTGTAATAAATAAACTCTACATGCACTATTTATTTGACTTTGTAAAGTCGCTAGCACACCTCTGAGCCAGACCTCTGCCCCCCTCCTATATTTTCTCTTGTGCCCCTATAATCCTCTCTGACATTTCTTATTTTTCTCTCTTCTGCTTCTGTCTATAGTGTCTCTCCCCTAATTGTCTTCATTCTTAGCCTGTCTCCTTCCTTCTGACCAGTTTATACCTTATCATCTAACTTTGCCTAGCATTGTGCTCTTGGCTAACCTTTGATCTCTTTACCTTGCATTCCCTTTCTAGTTAATCAGTTCTTATACTCACCTTCCCTTTTTTCCATTTTGGTTCTCTAGTGACTGCAATCTCAGGCTTCTGTTGTTTTTCATCACTTCTGCTGCTGGCTGCATCCTGGTCTAACATACACTAGCAGTGTTTCTCAGTCGTATTTCCACATTATGCACTCATGACATTTTTCCATTATATATTTCCCACAATGCTTTGCAGGATTATAACCTTGCCTTGGAATCCTGCTCCATCTTTTCATTACTCTTGGCTATTATGTAGTGTGGTTTGGGTCCCGGTGGAGTGCGTGTGCCATGATAGAGCAATCTGAGTGCTTCTGTTGTATTTTTTCGTGTTCTACTGCCAGGGTTTACTCTACGTAAGGTAGTTGGTCTTGTTTAGTTGTAATTTATGGTTCCTTATTTTAAATGCGCTAGCTTCACGGTTTGCTGCTAATGCAACCATTTGTGACTAGTGTTTCATTATCTCATGGAAGTACATCCCTTTCACTGTTATGTTGTTCCTAACAGTTCTCTATAGTATATTTAACTACAAATTGAGTTAATTGTCTGTGTTTCAGCTTAGTTATAAAAGCATTTCACTCCACATTAGTTTTACTACCACTACTGCACTAGCCTGTTTCTTACACCTACTGTTGTGAATTCACAATATCCTACTCCCATTGTTACCAGAATATTGTCCATGCCTTGCTGCCGTTGTCTGCTGCAGTTTAATGATTTTCTGCTGTATGGATATTTATGAGGTGTAGGTCTTTATGTATACCACAGTTATGTGTTAGTTCACTCTGTCTTTACTGCTGATGTTTATACTGCATTATTTGTATGAGCTCTGTCTCTTTATACACAGGCATCTTTCCTGAGTTTTGTTATCTCATACTGTATCATCAATATTTCCTGCTATATTTGCTTTCTGATGTATATATAAATGCTGTCAACATGTTTAATGCACTGTAATACGTATTTACTTGCTGCCAGTACTACAGATGTCTTTAATGTAAATAGAATGTTTCTGCCTTATGTTTTTAGCATTTGTTTGGAATTTTACTGCATAGCTTGTGATTCCATTTTATTTTTCTCTAGTTATACTGCTTTTAAAGGGGTTTTAACTTCTGTTCCCCACCTTAACACTTCCTCTGCACTCTTGCTGTACTACTAACTTCTTACTAACTTCTCCAAATCCCATACCTGCCATATCTTTTGACTCACCTTGATCTTACATGACACTTTCTTTCTCTGTATCACTCTGCTATCTTTCACTCGTTCTCTTTGTTGCCTACCACTACTTGCTATTTTTATTTGTCTTCTATCTTGCCTTTCTAATTTACTTGTGCAAGCCTCTCTCTTTTTTATTTTATAGATAGAAAGCGTAGGGGTTGTATTCTGCTTGAATGCAAGCTGTTTTCACCTACCCTTCCAAGCAATACATCCTGTACAAAACTGAATGCTTCAGCTCCACATCTGTGTTTAACTTTGTGAAGTATGCGCAACAAATAAACTCTACATGCATTATTTATTTGATTCTGTAAAGTCACTAGCATACCTCTGAGCCAGACCTCTGCCCCCCCTCTCCCTCCTATATTTTCTCTTGAGCCCCTATAATCCTCTCTGACATTTCTTATTTTTCTCTCTTCTACTTCTGTCTGTAGTGTCTCTCCCCTAATTGTCTTCATTCTTAGCCTGTCTCTATCCTTCCAACCAGTTTATGCCTTATCTTCTGACTTTGCCTAGCATTGTGCTCTTGGCAAGCCCTGAACTGCCTTTGATCTCTTTACCTCGCATTTTCTTTCTAGTTAGTCAGTTCTTATATTCACCTGCTCCTTTTCCCATTTTGGTTCTCTAGTGACTGCACTCGCAGCCTTCTGTTTCGGCTCTACTCATTCTTTTTCTTCTCTTTTGCTGCTTGCTGCATCCTGATCCAACACACTCCGTTCGGCCTCACTACGCTTGTGCTCAATCTGCTTCCCTACCGTACCCCCATATCCACCCAACCCCAGATCACTTTCCTTTATATCTATCCCCCTTAATCTCTCCCCTTCCCTAAGCCAACCTCCTGTAATGCTAACCTATCAAAACCCCTCCTACCTTTCTTAACTCTTACTATTCTCCACCTATCTTTACCCCACCCCTCCTTTCACTTTACTCCCCTCCTACCCTTTCTTAACTCTTTCTATTCTCTACCTATTCCACCCCAACCCTCACTTTCTTTTACTCACATAGCCTTTCTTTCACTCACACTCCATGTTTTTCTCCACTATTACACAGACATAAGGTACCAATATGCCTGTTACTCCTCTCTCATCCTCTTTACACCCCTTCATCATATCTACTCTTCTACTACTCTTCTATAACCTAACCTCATACCACACTCAACTAATCCACCTACCCTGCTCTCCAACATCCTCTCACACCATCATGCACTTTGAAACCCACTATTGTTATTCCATATCACTCTGTTTTCTCCTGAATTTACTCTGCCCAAAATCAAACTGCCTCCTAACATCTAGCTACTCTACAGAACAAAACAAAAAAATATCTCTCCCTACATTTTTAAATAATTTCCCCTCCACCTTTTTAACACTCTTCTACTCTCTCGGGAGATGTTCACCCTAATCCTGGTTCTCATACTAACCTACCTGCTCCTTCCACTCCCCCACAAATCCCTCTTTTCACTCTTAACCTAATTCTAAAACATCTCTCCTTCTACTCTATCAACATCCACAGTATCCTTAACAAGGTAACAGAAGTTCACTCATGGATAGCTCAATACTCCCCTCACATAGTTACTCTTTCTGAGACCTGGCTTAAACCACACAGCACAGACAATGGACTTCTCCCCACAAGATATAACATCCTAACCTCGATAGAGTACATAAAAAGGGAGGTGGAGTTGCAATTCTGTACTCAGACTTCATTACCCTTACCCCCCCTTGTTAACCCTCCTCCTTCATTTTGCCCTGTTGAGCTTCTAATTGCTAACTTTAAACCCAACAATCACAAAACCATAGCAGTTTTTGCCATTTATATACCACCAGGTGATAACATACCCCTACTTGAACAGATTCTCAATTGGATGTCAGACCATTTACCCAATGAGACCATACTTCTGGGTGATGTTAACATCAACTGGTCTACTCTCTGTTCGAACTCCCCTACCAAGTATATTAACCTTTTTGGCTGTACACAACTTATCTCATCTCCCACTTTCCACCATAAACCTATCAGTACTAGTTCTATTTCTGACTGTATTTTAGTCTCTAACCCTAAGCTGTATCACAACCCAGAAACTCTACCCAACTCCATCAGTGATCACTGCCCTGTACGAATCTTCTGTCTTTCTCCCCGCATTTCCAGAGCCCACAAATTCAAAGAATGCCAGAAACTAATTTCCTTCAACCCTGAGACATTCAATAAAGCTCTCTCACCTATAGATTTGTCCTTCCTCTTTACCTTACCTCTTGATAAACCTGTGTCACATTTTAACTTAATTTTCCTCAATACACTCAACTCCCTTGCACTTCCTAGAACTGTTAGAGTTAAATCCCATAACTCCCCCTGATTAACCAACTCTGTTTGCTCTCTTATACAAAAAAGAGATTCTGCTTGAAAACTCTGGTCCAAGACTGAATCTCCCTCAAATTTCAAAGATATAGAGAACTTCATAATCTCACTAAAGAACCTAATAATGATGATAAAGTAAACTTCTACCAACAACCTCAGACTACACAATCTAAACATCCTAAAAATTCTGGAATTCTATAAACCAAATACTCTATCCAGGCAATCCCTCAACGGGTTCATATCACGTTATTGAAAGCTGATAATGTCGATTGCCACAATGTCGAACCCTATGCAGCAAACGCGAAAAATAGCGAAGCTGCAGAACATCGAATTCTTTTCTAGTGAAAGAATTTGGTTGTCTGTTTCTGTGGCTTCACTATATTTAGCACTGTGGTGGAAAGTTACGGGGGTTCAGATAAGTGCGTGATTGTGTGGACGTTAGGTTTAGGCCGTGGGTTAAGTGAGTTAGGGTTAGCATGCTGGTGAGGTGAGGGTGCGATAGTGACAGAGTTTAGGGTTAGGGGCAGGTTAAGTGAGTTAGGGTTAGGGCGTGGGTAAGGTGAGTGTGCGATAGTGACGGACCTTAGGGTTAGGGTTGGGTTAAGGTAAGTGGATAGATAGTAGTGTTTGTATAGTTTAGTGTAGGGTTAGATGTATGATTTTAAGTATAAGTGTGTGGATTGCTGTTTTTTTGGTGTGCCTATGTTGTGTGAATGTGTTTCGGAATAGCGAATTTTTTCCTTGGGAAAAAATTTGGTGTTTTGAATGTTCGATATTGTGTGCTTTAGATTATTTAGGTTCAATTAAATGGTGTTCGGTGTTTTCGGCTTTCGATGATGTGATATAAATGCTCCCTCAACACCTAATCCCTGCCTTAACAATACACCCTCTGAAACTGCATCTATTTTCAATTCTTACTTCATTGATACTATAAGCAAACTTATGCAGAGTTTTAATCCATCAAATTTTTTATCACCCACAGCTCCTCATCAACAAGCCCCCCCCCCACCTTCACACTAAGGCCAGTTCCTACAATCTACATTAAAAAACGTCTCCTCAGACTTAAAACATGGCCCCCATCAGCCAACAATGTGTCATTATTCTTCCTAAAAACTGCTGCTACATCTGTAGCATACCGTGTCTCCATCGTCATAAACCCCTCTATCGCTGGATCAACTGTACCAACTCTTTGGAAATAATCCTATACTATACCCATTCACAAAGGTGGAAATTCCACATAACTTTCTAACTTTCAACCTATCACCATACTTTCTTCCCTTTCAAAAATGCTTGAATACTGCATCCACAAACAACTCATGGCCCACCTCACCTAAGGGAACCTGATCACCCCTACCCAGCATGGCTTCCCCCCACATCACAGCACCTTTACTGCTCTCATTTCTTTTATCAATACCATTTCCCTAGCCAGAGATAATAATAAACTTGTGTCCTGTCTCTTCTTAGACCTGTCAAAAGCCTTTGATACTGTCTCCCATCTTATACTCCTCTCTAAGCTATCCCAGCTCAACTTTTCCACAGCAACAGTCTCCTGGTTTAACAGCTACCTTTCTGATCGGCAAGAGTCCATTAAATGGCTCTTTGCTCTTTCTCCATTTCTCCTCATCAAAACTGGTGTCCCACAAGGCTCTATTCTAGGATCTCTTATTTTTAATATTTTTACTAATGAACTACTCAAATCCTGTCCCCTGTCTTCCCTCATACAGTACGCTGATGACTCTACTATTATATCCATAGCCGACAATCCTACTGAACTACTCACCTTCACACAGACATCTTTCAATTACACACTTACTAATAATAAGCTAATACTCACTCCCAAAAAGACAAAACTCATACTCTTCCACTCAAAACCCTTCTACCACCTCAAGTCATCATTTAACATCCCTTCACTGAACAATACTAATACCACCTCTGTAAGTCAGACTAAGCTCCTTGGAGTAATTATAAGTGACCAACTGAAATTTGACCTACACATGCATCACTCTATAAAGAAAACCCATCAAAAGCTTGGCTGCCTGTATAGAACAAAAGGCTCCTCACCCCTACCTCCAGAATTTCATTAGCCAATGCTTACCTTATTCCCATCCTTTTCTATGGTTTGCAAATATTTACAAATCTTCAGTCATCTCTTCTCACTAAACTTGAAGCTACCTATAACAAAGTAGGTAGATTTGCTGGTAAACTGCCATCCAAATCACATCGCTGTCATGCCCTCAGGTCACTCAACTGGCTAGAATCCCCTAACCAACTCAAAGTTATTCAAATACTCGTCATCCATTCCATCATCAATAAACCTTCTTCTTGCCGTAGCATCTCCTCATTAGTCTCATTTTCTATCCCAACTTGACCTCTTAGGTGCTCTGTGCAATATTTGTTACAGATTTATAAACTTAAAATATCTGTCGGACAGAACCTACATAGCTACTCAGCCGCCATTCAATGGAACAAGCTTCCAATGACCCTGAGAATCATACCTCAAGTCTACAAATTCAAGAGATCCGTCAAAGAATATCTAAACCACACTGGGATATGTCACTGTACCCCACCTTACTCTTTCTCTTTTCTTTATTCCTCTCTCCTTCCTAACCCCTTATTTCCTCCCTTTGCTCTGTTTCCTTCTCCAACTAACCTGTTTTTGCCATCTAATTAGTTACCTGACTCTCTTCTTATTTTCTTCTCTTCTTTGCTTTTGACATCTGATTTACTATATCTTAACCTATTACTAATAATTTCACCTTCGGTTGACTAAAATTAGTAACTGATCAATATAATGAATGCTCACTATTTACTATTTCATATATTTGTGCCACCATTTGTGCTTATCTTTTATTCTTTTGCTAACTTTTTTGTATTATAAATTTATTCTAGCATGAATGTGGAGCTTTTCTCCCCGGGCCTCCGAAGAAAAAAGGCTTTGTCCCAGTCGGACTATCCTGGTCAACAAATATCAAATAAAAATAAATAAATAAATGATAAATGCTATACAATTCTGGCAGGAATTTTTGACCAGGCACAGAATGAAATGTTTGGTTCTTAGACATGCCTGCTTGTGTGACAGGAGCAGGTGAAGCAATATAAAACTGCCTTGTGGAAATGTTTCAGAGTAATATCACAATTAAAAACTTCAAGCCCAGCTTCTTCAGTATGGACTGCCTTTGCCATATAGCAGACTTTTGCATCAGAGTCCAAGACAACAAAGAATGAATAAATGAATAAATACATAGATCCATAAATAAAAATAAAATAAAGTTAATAAAATCAGATGTAAATGTCATGACATTTCAGGTAGAAGACTTAATACCAGCCATTTACTGTAATTTATCAAGTAACAGAGCAATAGCAGAAACTGAAAGAATTTGTCATGCCCCTCTCTATTCATTGGCTGAGTCTCAATAACTCTTACAGAAAATGTTGGATCTGTGGCCTGAACTTTGGTCATTCTTCCAGGCATATGTGCCTTGTTCATAAAATGTAAACCCTATAAAAGATAGGCTGTACAGAGTCATGACAATCATGACAGTGAAACAAACAAACAAACAAAGTAGCATTCCCTTTTCTTCAGTAAGGCATAGGCTCTCTTCTTAATTTCAGTGTACAGTTGCAGACCAAAGACATTCCTACCGGTGTCTTCCAGCAGGTCACTGAAATCATCCCTAGTTAAAGACTTCATAGAGAATGGATGTCTTAGCAGTAATTATGTTACTGACAATAATAGTATGCCACAGATTTATGCTGGGTCTGATGTTGCAGAGGAATGGTTATGACTTTGCTCTGCTACATTCTCTGGGTGGCTTTTAGTGCAAGAATTTAATATTGTAGTGAGTTTCACCACAATATATTGTATTGTGCAAGCCAATGTGCATTTTTCAGGGGAGTTTCCCCTTTTCCTCACTGTGGCATAACAGTGGAGTTCATATATATAATTTCAGGGGTGCAGGGGAGCTTATCCCCCTGCAGAAAAAGATTTTGTATTTTTTATATTTTTTTGGCTCCCCATTTTTGATGTGTGATTTGCAATGAACTTTGAGCCAAAGAACTGTGCTTTTCATTCATGGAGTGAAACATGTTGCCACATATTTTGATATAAATTCTAATGACATGGCTGGTACTGTAATCGAACACACCTGGGAAAACACTTTATACAGCAGTCCTGCAACAGAACAGGGAACTGTATTACAACAGATTGAGGCTCTTGGTAAGAGATTTACTAAGTTTGAAAGTATAAGTTCCACAATATGGCATGTATTAAACAAGATACTATGCCTAAGAGCCTTTGGTACCACAAATTTCCTAATGGGATGGGACAGGATTTACCATTGCATAAAGAACTGTTTATATTTTTTCCTGAGGAGTTATATGGAACAGCATAGTATTTTAATTAAGTATAACAGTAATACTTTAAATGAACTTCCTAAAGAAATTATGGAAATGAATAACCATATTACGTCTGACCTCTTATTTGCAACAAAGCAAGATGTGTACAATGAGGTATTTTTCAACATGCAAAAACATATTGATTTTGTACATTCCCGGAAAATTAAAAAAAAAAATTAAAAGAAACAAAAATTAGTATTTAGCAGGAAGCATGTTTTCTGTTGCTAATAGAAAACATTAAGACCTTTGTGGTTGGCCACTCTGATAACATACCTGTCGCTTCACACCAAGATCCGTATGAAACTGGTGATGCCAGGTCTCCCTCCTGCCTGTATATCTTTTTTAGAGGAACCACATCTGAGGTGATCAGACAGGCTTGCCAACAGGAGGGGCAGTATGGCTCATTGAAACAGCAATGCTTGAAACAGAATCGGGGTAAGTATGCAGGAGAAGGGTCCCACCAACTGATTAATTTTTTCTGCATATCACCTGTTGATGTTCCTTTGCCTTTTGACAACCAAGATTTAAGATCGTCCTTCCGTATGTTTAACTTCAGCAGTATCACCACTACTGTAGTTCATGAACAGTTATTCAATGAAGGTTTCACATTTATTCCTGCCTGACTCCTTAATGTGGCTGATACTATAATTTACTGAAAATATTTGTATGCAAACTCAGTATTGCTTTGTTAATGGATAGGACTATTAATTCATTCCAACCCACATTTGGTCTCTTGTAGGAGATCTCAATGGAACTCACCTTTACAACCTCCTCTGGATGCATTGGAAAAAATATGTATAAATGACATTCGGGCTCTGGCATCCAATCCACTGAAACAAATATTACAATTTATCCCTCAAAGAACAGCAAATATTCTATGAATTGTCTTATAAGTCTGAGATCAGGATCATAAAACCTGACAACCGAGAAGGGATTGTTTTGATGAACAAAACTGATTACATTGGGAGGATGCAAAATCACATTTTATCAGGTAGTGAGTATAAATGAAGTTCATCACCCATACCAACGTATCGATATGGTCCTTTATAATTTATTCTTGGATGGTGACAACTCAGTGGAGGAATACAATGTTTTGGCTGTGAAGAAAACATGTATTCCTATAACTTTTGATATACCTAAGATTCATAATGACAGAGTTAATCTTCCAGTGAGCTACATTATATATGCAGATGGTTCAAAGATGGAACCATAAGCTATTTGTATTGACCAAAAAGTAAAACCTTTCATCACAATTTTTTCCACCATCCTAAAAGTCTCTTGGACTTCCTTAGAAAATGAAAGATTTACAATATGAACCAAGTGATATTTTGGTCATGGTTGATATCAAGGACTTGTTCACAATTATTCCACAATCCATTGGATTTGAATGGTCACATGACATTGTTCCAACTAGCACACCAATGTCTCCACAGGACATCAACACTATTTATATTATGATGGACTTGATGCTAAACAACAACTATTTTACATTTGAAAATTAATATTTTAAACAATTTTCTGGAGTGACAGTGGGACAGCATGCACTCCAAATTTAGCCAATCTGGTTTTATGCCACTGGGAGCACTTGTTTCTATGGATCAGTGAGTTCTGGCCCTTCTTTTGATTATATATTTGGTTTCTGGATGATATTTTCATTGTTTGGAGTAGCAACTTTATCAGACTTAACCAATTCTTTTCAATACCGTGGTTCTACTGCTTACTTTCTAGAATCCTCTTTTAACATTTAACATGTGTGTATTTCCTTACTTGATGTAAATTTATACAAGAATTTGGTTAACAGCCATTATGAGTCCACCATATACAGGAAAGGCACTTTTCCAACAGTTGCTTACATTTTCTTAGTGCTCATTCTTTCCTAAAATAAAGGGCATTGTGATGGGACAATTTAGCTGTCCTTCCTGAATTTTGTCTGAGGATGAAAATTTTATTAAGGAATGCATTTTGATTAAGAATATGTTTCTTGTAGATGCTTATCCCAACAACTTTTTTGGAGGAAGTTACTAACTTTATTTGGTTAGGTAGACCTTATCATTATGCACACATCTTACGGAAAACTTTATCTAACAACCCCAGGTCAGGAATTTTATTTAGTCACAAATTATCTATGTTCATACATCATTCCTTGGATGGTGGTAGAATACATTCTATTGTTAAGAACAATCAGCCCAGGATCTCTGGGATTTTTCCTGGTCTTATTAAGTTTGGCACTACACCATCATTTGTATACATGTCATTGAACAATACTAATACATCTTTTGAGCACAGGATGGCCACCACATCTACCTCTACCTTTGGCCATATAAGCAATATAGCCAATGTCATTACATCTTTGACAGATCACATGTGGTTATTCCAAACCATCCCAGGGTTATTCCTTGCCAAGGCAGATATACCTGCAACAACACAGGTGGTTTATATGGCCCTTTGTTCTGCATGTCCTGTTTTTATATACAAACTGAGAGAAGATTAAATAAAATAATATTTGAACTTTTCTACTCCATCAAAGCTGGTGATGAAAATAATGCCTTGTTTAAACATTCTGGTTCTTGTAAGGATTTTAAAAAAGTTGACTTTTTTAATTGGAAAAAGTCTTCCATCTCAGTGGGGGGGTGCTGATTGGCTAACTACCTTGCACTGTAGGTAATTGTCATGGCAAATCCTTTTAAATTCTAATGTTTTACCTGGTTTAAATGATTTTGACTTTCTTGATCCAATTTTAAAAATAGGTCTAACAGGTTGAAGCATTAACACTTCTTGTCACTCTTACCCTTTTAGCATATTTAAGTTTGTTTTAAAGGGATGTATTTTATTCGGATTTCTTGTAATAGGAATGAAAATGCTAAATCATAAAATTTTGCCAAGTTTTTCTTGTGGAGTGTTCCTTTTTGGTTTATTTGGTTTTGATTGCCTTCTATTCTTGCCTTTGGTTAACATTTTTATGTAAGGCTAGTCTTCTTTTTATGCTTGCTCTTTATTCTTTGAACTTTTGAGTGGAAATGAAGATTTGTTATCTCTGCTTTGTTTTGTGATTTTTAATGAAACTCCTCTCCTCTGTTCCTGAGTATTTCACCAATTCTTTAATTTTCCTCTTGACCAGTCAACATGGCAACATCGGCACCATGGCTGATAGAACACTTTTCGGATTAGTGTCTCAACTGAAAAACAGCACACTCCTCCAGTACAGCAAACCCACGATGCATTCATATTACTGTATTTAAGGTATGACCTCAGTTCCTGTCTGGGATTACAATCTGCAACCTTCAGGTTCAGAGGAGGCTATGGTAGGAGTTGTGCAGCACTGACATCAAAAACTAAATTAGACAACAGCAGCTTAGTTAAAGGTGCAGATATAAACAGCTGAGCTAGAAACTGTGAAACTCAAGAATATCATCCAGAATTAAAAGAAATAGCTACCCGTTAAGAACACTTCAGCAGCAAACCTGTACAACAATTAGGTAAAAAGAATAAGAAATTTGTGAAAACAACAAGAATGAAATATACAAAGCCTCATTATTCCAGCAAACAGTGCAGATTCTGAAACTTTTCCAGCATTTTTCAGTTTACTGCCATTCAAATCAATGCTTAAAATAATTAAAGACATAAAGTAATACAACAAAATAAAGTTCCTATAAGTGTAATATAAAAATATATAATATTTTATATTTGCCAAAGGATACACCACTATGTTATTTTTCTTGGATGATGTAGACTGAAATCTTGCCTGAGTAAATTGATCTTCAGTTGAGCCTTAAAGGATGGTCTCACTGAGAAATTGAAAAGGGCACATATTTCATGTGATCCTTTATTTATCTATGGTTTTGTGCACCCTTCTGTGTAATATAAATCAGCTGTCACAACATACCTCTCAACTGTACAGATTTCCACAGAATGTCCAGATGTTTGTCATATGTTTGGTCTGATTTTCATAAAATTGTGGCTGTCTGGCAAATTAGTGACAAATCATTAAAGACTGAAGTTAGAAAATAATGACAGACATTTGAATTTTAGACTTCATACCCTTCAGAAAGTTTGTAAGATCAATATTTCAAAATTGTCCCTATTTGTACCACTTTTTTATGGCTTTGTCCAGATTCCTTACTCTAAGAGGTTGAGAGGTACAATATTTTCCAGTCATACACTTTAAACTGATAATTAAATGACAATAGATTTCTGAATGTTTGCATGAAAAGAACATGGCAATCTATTCAACCTGCTGGATATGTGGGTATAACAGGGGAACTGTATGTACTTACTTTGGTCCTCTGCTCCAGCTAAGGAAACATGGAGGGCATTTTACTCTATGGTGAATGCATTTTTGAGGAGAGCCCTCCAACCAGATCTTATTTGGATTATTTTAGGCCATCTCAGTCTCAGGGTGAGTCTGGCCTTGACAAGACTGACATGGTGTGCTTCCCCTGGCTGCATCAGGAAGAAATATATATATATTATCCAGATATGGAAAATTTTGCACTATATTATCCAGATATGAAAAATTTTGCAATCAGTTTCAAAAGATATTGTGAGGTCAATACTGTGTGGTCTTCCAAACAACAGTACATCAACTGGGTGCTAGGAGTGCCTGATGATTGCAGTTCTTGATACACAGCTCCATATTTCAGTTATTACTTCTAGTTTACCAATATTGCCCTCAAATTCTTTTTATATAACAGTCCCTTTTAATTTTAACAAGCACAATAACATCACTCTATCTAGACGGAAGAGAAATGTACCCGATCCCCAGCGAACATAACAAGACCCAGTTAGTGCAATGAGCTCTAAAGGTGTAAATGGGAATCACTATATATTTCTGCTTAACTGCCTCCAAGGTAAGATATTTAACTAGTGGCATGGTTCTACTACTGGGCCACAAATACTGGTGTCATTTAACTGCCTCCCAGGTATGATATTTAACTACTGGCATGGTGCTACTGTAGTGACCACAAGTACTGGTCTCACTTAACTGCCTCCAAGGTATGATATTTAACTAGTGGCATGGTTCTACTGTAGTGGCCACAAGTAATGGTCTCACTTAACTGCCTCCAAGGTATGATATTTAACTAGTGGCATGGTTCTACTGTAGTCATCTTCACTGTAGTGCCCCTCCAAGTACTGGTCTCACTTAACTGCCTCCAAGGTATGATATTTAACAAGTGGCATGGTTCTACTGTAGTGGCCACAAGTACTGCTCTCTTGTATTTTCTATAATGTAATCATAAATATGAAATAGTAGCACAACACCTTAGTAGTTAGGAATTTTTGCTTGTATTTTGCAGTATTGGTGAACTAAATCAACAAGCTGAGTGGGTACTTTTAAGCTACTTAAAAGACCATAATAAACTATTTAAAAGATTATCCTGGGGATTTATTAACAGCCACAAAAAAAAAAAAAAAACACACACAGGCCAGCACTCATAAGCATAAGGTGCCTGAAAATAAGAATATTTTAATAAAACATATATAGGCAAAACTTATTAAGCCTTCTTCAGTATAAAAGTATAAGCAACACGACAAGCCTATTATACATGAAAATAATCACATGACCCAATGAGAGTCCCCCTAATTGGTTGGCTATAAATGCTCATTAAGACCCGGGGGAAATAATCCCCCAACTTGATAATCCATTTTTTCTCTTTCTTATTCAACATGTCATGCCAACCAATTTTATTAGCCCGGTCCCCACTTATCCTGTCAATAATGGTAAACCTAAAAGATGCTGTAGAATGGGTCAAAGAATGTTTGTATAATGCATTACTGGGCTTTTTCAATCTGATATCACTAAGGTATTCAGATATCCTTATCCTTGCTGGCCGGGAAGTCTGTCCTATGTAAAAAGCAGAACACGTACAAGTAGCTAGGTAAATAACCCAATCGGTTCCACAGTTGGCCAGAAACCTGATGTCAAAAACCAACCCAGTATTCTTGCTGGTGAACTGTTTGGACTTGATTACCCTGGCACAATGAACACAATGACCACATGGATAACACCCCTGCAACAAATCACCAGTTAGAGTAGTTTGTGATGGCTCCCCCAAAGTTAGCCCCTGTTTATAATGATTAAAGTAGAATCCCATGGTTTTACCCCTATGGTAAGAAAATTGGCATTTGTCTTAAAAAACTGATAGTCTATCATTCGCTAGCAATATGTTCCAAATATCTAACAAAAGATTGGTATTGCGTCCATAGGTAGTAATCAATCTAAGTTCAGATGGTCCTGGTTGATGTTTATCCCTATATACCAAAAGGTCATTCCTATTGATAGAGGTGGCAAAATTACTAGCTGAAAGTATTGTGGCTGTTTTATACCCCCGGGATTTGAACCTATTGATAAGGTCCAATTTGTAATCCTCATATTTCTCAGGATGGGAGCAAATGTGTCTTATATGCAAAAACTGTGATTTCGGGATCTTGCGTGTAACATGGGGTGGGTGAAAGCTGGAGGCATGTAAAAATGAGTTATACTGTGAGTACTTACGAAATACTTGGGTATCAAGAGTGTGATCCAAATTCCTTGTGATGAGAACATCCAAGAAAGTGATTTGATGAACATTATAATTGACAGTAAACTGGCTCTCCCACTTATTACCATTGATATACTTCATAAATTCACACAAATATCCCTCATCAGTTTTCCAAACCATCCAGCAATCATCGAAGTAGCGTCTCCACATATTAATTTCCTCAAGATATAGGTTGTGAGTCACATCATATATCAACTGCTCTTCCACATAGGCCATAAATAGGTTGGCATATATGGGGTCAGAAGACACCCCCATAACCGTACCCTGAACCTGCCAAAAACATTTCCCATGTTAATAAAAGGTGTTCTTGGTAAGTACATGTTCACCAACACCAATAAGAAATGTATTAAAGCCTGGTGGATAGAGCTCGGCTTGATAAAGCCAATGTTCAAGAGCCAACAAACCCGCCCAATGGGGAATATTGGTATATAGAGATGCCACATCAAGGGTGCATAACAACCATCCCAGCTCAAGTTGAATGTCTGAAATCAACTGCAAGAATTCAGTTGCGTCCTGAATACGAGATCTGACATATTTTAGAAGCGGCGAATATGTAAAGTCAAGAACGATGACAATGGTTCAGTGATCGATCCACACCCAGATACAATTGATCTTCCCGGGGGGAGGTCATGTAAATTTTTATGAATCTTTGGTAGCAAGTATAGATATTGATGCCTAGGGTCGGGGACATTAAGATGATACAGAGTGGTCTGAGAAATGATCCCTTCATCCCTAGCCAACAAAACATACTGATCAGTTTCTTGTTTAAATTTCGGACCAGGGTCCAAAGACATGTACATATAGTACTGGCCATTGTTCAATTGTCTCCGAGCCTCAGCATCATATTTGCACCAATCCATAACTACTATTGCACCCCCTTTATCAGCTGATAAAATGACTAGATCCTGATTGTGTTGTAAGTCACATGTAATTTGTTGTTCAATCCTTGAGAGCTTATGTAACTTGATCTGGAACTCCCGGGACTGAAAGTGTAGATCTTTGAGAACCATGTGTTGAAATAAATGAACTGAATGATGCATGGGTGGCATAAATGTGGACTTACTGGTACAAAGTTAAGCCCTTTATTTATCACTTTCAATAGGGTTTTTACACTGTTTATGCCCATGATGCATCATGGGCATAAAGAGTGTAGAAACCCTATTGAAAGTGATGACACACAAGTAAACAATTGTAGCACAGTTTTATTTCTTCAACATCTTTAACACAAGCTGAAATGCAGCTTCTAAATAAAGGACTTAACTTTGTACCGGCATTTTTTGTCTCGGAGGATTCATTAGCACAATATATTATAGATTTTTGTTGTCTACTTAATCTCAGGCTGTACTCTGATTCTGGTTCTAACACTGTTGAGTCTGACATTGTCAGATTTCATAAGTCCACATTTATGCCACCCATGCATCATTCAGTTCATTTATTTCAACACATGGTTCTCAAAGATCTACACTTTTAGTCCCGGGAGTTCCAGATCAAGTCACATAACCTCTCAAGGATTGAACAACAATCTTGCATGGGTGTCATGATGTTTGCCACTTCTGACTTGAGTAGCATGAAGCTGGCTTTGGAGAAGTTTTTTACCAGCTGATAAAGGGGTGCAATAGTAGTTATGGATTGGTGCAAATATGATGCCAAGGCTTGGAGACAATTGAACAATGGCCGGTACTATATGTACATGCTTTTGGACCGTGGTACGAAATTTAAACAACAAATTGATCAATATCTTTTGTTGGCTAGGGATGAAGGGATCATTCCCAGACCACTCTGTATCATCTTACTGTCCCCGACCCTAGGCATCAATATCAATACTTGCTACCAAAGATTCATAAAAATTTACATGACCCCCCCCGGGTAGACCAACTGTATCTAGGTGTGGATCGGTCACTGAACCATTGTCACAGTTCTTGACTTTACATTTTCGGCCGCTTCTAAAATATGTCAGATCTCATATTTAGGACACAACTGAATTCTTGCAGTTGATTTCGGACATCCAACTTGAGCTGGGGTGGTCGTTATGCACCCTTGATGTGGCGTCTCTATATACCAATATTCCCCATTGGGCAAGTTTGTTGGCTCTTGAACATTGGCTTTATCCACCAGGATTTAATACATTTCTTATTGGCCTTGCCGAACATGTACTTACCAAGAACACCTTTTATTATCATGGGAAATGTTTTTGGCAGGTTCAGGGTATGGTTATAGGGGTGTCTTTTGCCCCCATATATGCCGACCTATTTATGACCTATGTGGAAGAGCAGTTGATATATGATGTAACTCACAACCTATATCTTGGGGAAATTGATGACGCTACCTCGATGATTGCTGGATGGTTTGGAAAGCTGATGAGGGATATTTGTGTGAATTTATGGAATATATCAATGGTAATAAGTGGGAGAGCCAGTTTACTGTCAATTATAATTACACACACACACACAAGCGTCACGTGGGCATGCACGCATGCGCACACACACACACACACACACACACACACACACACACACACACACACACACACACACACACACACACACACACACACACACACACACACACACACACACACACAGTTGTACTGAATGTATTGTACATCCAAAGGATATGATATGAGAAGCTCTGCAAGGCTGATGACCATGTAGACCACCTAAACCTGTCATACATATTGCATTCTCATTGCCTCCTCATATTTCATTGTTATTTTAAGTGATGGAAATTACCACATTCATCTGCATTGCTTGCAAACTGCACCGTAATAATGTTGAATGGCATATGATGCAGTCTGCATGAGTGGATGAAAGTGCTCATCCCTAATCTAAATAGCTTTAATAAGGCAATAGTTATTATGCTCCAGACATGACTTTATTTCATGTTTTCTTGTGAATACACACCAATCATGATAAATCTCCAGTCTATTTTTCTACTGTAAAAGAGTATTCTGTTTACCTCTCTTCACTTTGAAAATGACTGCTGCAGCTAGTAAGAGAGGAAATTTGGCTTGTTCTCATTAAAAAAATTGTGGTTGCAAAGTACAAAACACATAGATGCATCCTTAGTCGGCCTTAGGCATAGGCCAACTATTTGGCCACCTAGGGCACCGGTCTAGCTCTAGCGGGGGTGCTTTTCCAGTAATCTGGATGGTGTAGGCAGACCAAAATGGAGGCAGCGGGTGGTGTAGGAGGGCTCTGTGGAGACCTTTTGCCTAGGGCACCAGCTGATCAATGGCCGGCCCTGGATGCTTCAGTAGAGACAGGCTGCTTTCAGCAAGGGTAAGAAAATGTTAATCTTAACTGGAGACAGTGTTCAGAATGTGAAAGGCTCAGTTGAGGAAACCATGAATCCAGTGGGCATGCTCTCCTTCCAATGTGCCGTATGGGCAAAGTACTGACTCTAATGTTAATATGGATTTGAATGAAGAGAATGGTCTGGTCATTTCACCTCACACTAGTCCTGTGATTGACCAAAGAGTCAACGAGCCACTTAGGCGGAGTGAAAGGCTCAATAACCGCAGTAATAATGGAGGGGGCAATAATGTTGTAAGTAACAATTCTGGGAATGTTGACAATAGGACTGATGAATTTAATCGGCGGGATTTTCAGTCCAACACCAATGTTCGAACCAACAATCGTCAATACAACCGCAATCGGACACAAGGGAGGAACAAAAAGAGACAGTGGAAGCGATAGTACATGATAACAGTGTTAACTTTGCCCCGAATGCCCACACTAGCTCAAAAGGAGATTTTAAAATCTTTAATTATACCATTTTGAATGTCCATCAGGAGATGGTTGACTTTCTTTTGAAAGGATTGACTTTTGTTCCTACTAGAAGAATGCACATTGCAGATATCCTAACTGACCTCAAGTTATTTGTCCGTAAACTTAACCTTAACTTACTTATGGGCAATAGTGCAAGCATGTCTTGTTCCACCAGGGTTTCTAGTTTATTTAATCCCCCAATTCACCTTGAGTTAAATGTGTTTGAAAGAATGTGCAAATTTGACTTTAGAGCTACTAAGGAAGGTTTTCATAAGAGGGTTATTAGACCCAATCTTAGTGTTTTGGAGAACGACTGTATTAACCTGTTAAAAGAATGTAATATTAGGGTCATGAAACCGGACAAAGGGGGAGGTCTGGTTTTTATGGACCACGAAGTTTATGTGGAGAAAATGTGCCGACATCTTGATACTGATTCATATATTAATGTTTCCTTGAACAAAGTCAATGGAGCATGTAATAAGATTAGGGATACCTTGGAAGATCTGTTTTTAGAGGGCTCCATTGACATTGACTTGCATCATTACTTATTGATGCTGGCACCCATTATTCCAGCTTTATTTGGGACCCCTAAGATTCATAAATCTTTGATCGACCCACCCTTTAGACCAATAGTTGATGGTCGGGAGTCAATCACTTATGGGTGTGCCAAATACATAGATAATCTCCTCAAACCTTACCTAGAAAGTGAATTACAAATATGTAAGGATTCGTGGAGTTTTTTGCAAAACATTGGTAAACTTGAGTTTCAGCACAACAGTTGTTTCCTTACAATTGATGTAAAGGATCTGTATACAGTCATTCCCCATGTCACTGGAATTGAGTGGATTTGAGAATTCCTGTTAATGAAAAAAGTTGATAGTAATATTATCAACTTAATAGAAACACTTTTGGAAATAGTCTTGACTCACAATTTTATGACATTTGAGGGTAAGTTTTATCTGCAGAAGTCTGGGGTCGCTATGGGCTCCCCTTGTGGTGGAAGCTTTGCTAATGCCGTAATGGCATATTGGGAGCACAGCTTATTATACCAAGACCCATTATTTCAGAACAATGTCTACTGGTACACTAGGTACCAGGATGACATGTTCTGTATTTGGGTAGGTGATACTTCTCAAATACCTGTGTTTATTAACAACATATCTAAGACCACCACTTTTCTGGAATTTACTTACGCCATAGGGGAGGAGTCCATTAATTTCCTTGATATCTTACTAGTTAAGGACTTTGCTAACCTTTGTTATAAAAGTAATATATACAGGAATCCAACATACTCGAATACTTTTCTTCATTTTTCGAGTAATCATCCGTACCATCAGAAAAGAGCAGTCGTGAAAGGCCAAATGGTCAGGGCTGCTTGTATGATTTCGAAAGACAGAGAATTTAACTTGGAATGTAATTTACTGGAAACTATGTTTCTAAATAGAGGTTATCCCCTTCACTTAATAGTGGCCGTTAAAAACGAGGTCATTCAGAAGAGGGCTAATCGGGTTTTTTATTCCGTTATTGGCTCATCAAGACATAACATAACACTGATAACCTGTTGGATGATTTAAGCGCCAGTATTAATGAAGTTAGTTTAAACCAATTGGGGCTGCTTGAGCAAAACGCAGTCTATCAAGTTAGCTTCCTTAGTACATATTCACTAGACCATTGTTTTATTAGGGAAGTTTTATATAAAAATTGGGGTATTATAAAAGGAAATGAAACGTTGGTTAAAGCATTGGGGAACAAACCGAAAATAACTTATAGGAGAGGGCAAACTCTTAAAACTATTTTTGAAAAGAAAAATAATCCATGCCATAATAAAATTAAAGGCATTTTTAAATGTGGGTTTTGTCCCCAATGCAAATATATTAAAATAAGTAACCAATGTGACATTAACGGGAAAAAGTATAAGATAAATTTTAAGTTCAATTGTGAAACTAAAGCTGTTACATATGTCACGCTGTGTAATGAATGCAATGCATTCTACATAGGCAAGACGGAAAGGAAATTAAAACAGCACACTTATGAGCATTGTTATGCCATCAGTAAAAAAGATCTTAATAATGCCCTTGCTAGGCATGTCACGGACCACCTTAGTCATAATTTTAAATTTGTTATTTTGCAATGTAGGACACCAGGTATTAGAGGGGGCCCGTGGCAATAGCAATTGGAGCTAGATGAGTTAAAGTGGCAAATAAGAACAAATGCTCAAACCTTTTCAGGCCTGAATGATAATGTATCTATTAAATGTATGCTGAAATTATTGTCACTCAGAAGATGATTATTAAGTTATGTTATTATTGGTTATCATATTTTATATTCCCTTTGTCATTATTAATGGTTATCCTTGCCCGCAATAGTGGTTCTTTTTAGGCCAATATCAGGGATAGAATATGTACAATATTGTGTTGAATTGTTTAGGTTACTTAGCAACATGTTTACAAAAGATGCCATTTAAGTATGGGTGGAATTCTAAAAAGGATGTTATTATAACATTGGTATTTTCTTATTTTAGTTTTATATATATTGGTATTTATCTAGATAAGGCACTACATAGATTTTTTATTAGTGCCTTAACGAACTTTCGTTTTGTCTAGTGGATGTTAAAGAGAACCTGTCGTTTTAAGGTCTTAATTTTCTAATTAATTTGTATTGTCTAATTTAGTATAAAAGAACCTGCTTGTTTCCTGATAACTGTTTTGTCTGATGAAGGCTAGGTACTTCCTAGCCGAAAGCGCTCACAATAAACATTTTGTTTCGTAAAGTATTTCTGACTGCTGCTGGCTTTTATGGTTTCCGTTTTGTTGTTTTTTAACAGTTTTTATTTGTTTGTTTGAAGTGGGCATGCTCTCCTTTTAGGAAAGGGTGTCAGAAGTAAATGTGGGATTGGATCCCTTTCTGTTGTTAAGGTAATTGCACAAGAAAATGTACCTTCTGCTGAAGTGAAAAGCACTGTGACACTTAGCTATTACAACAGACAGGACCCTTCAAAACACAATGATAAGATGAAGGCTTTTCAGTATAAGGGCAAATGTATTTTACAAAAATTAAACATTTCATCTGTTTATTAAAGCTCCGTATCAGTTTAGTAGCATCCTGTATGGGAGCTCTGTACTTGAAAAAAGTATTACTTTAAAGTTTACACTGAGCAGAGAGTTCTGGCAACACTGCATACCCACTAGATGGCAGTCTTAGATTTGTTTAGTAAGTTTACACTCCCATCTTTGTTACCAGTCATCAAAGAAAGCATGCTGTAGGCACAGAAAAATATTCACAGTGAGTGAGGAGACAATGATACACCCAGCAGTAAAGCAACTTGATCAATGGCAAAGGAAAATTTGCTAATCAATATTCAACTACTTTCAGAAATGCATTCAAACCATTATGTTCCTCACACTAATCGAAATAAATGGAGTCAGAAAAGTGCATTTAATGTTTAATGCACTTTTTGCTACTATTCCTCCAAAATGTCTCTAGTAGATCATTTTGTTTCTTTATATATATGTGTGAGAGTGTGTGTGTGTGTGTGTGTGTGTGTGTGTGTGCGTGTGCCTCTTAAGAAAGTTACCTATCATTTACTGCATTTTATGTTGCCAAAATTCCCCTTCTCTCATCTCCTACTTTTAAATGTCTGAGTTAACAGACTTACTCTTGCACACAGTTTTTCTGTCTTTTATCTTTTCAGATCCTTCCTGTTCTTTGTGATAGCCATTTATATTTAACATTTTACTTTCTGTGTTGATATCCTTTATTTTTTGTCACTGCTGTACTGGAAAAGCAAATGAAAACAAGCTTAATTGTAGCTGGTAGCCTCAGATTGTTTTGTAATCACATTCTGTATTTTAAGCATTTTTTGCTCTGTACCGTAGACCCCACCATTAGGCATGTCTTGGAGCTCTGCAGCCCCTCCTCAGTCCTCTACTCCAATATGTTCTACAACAGCTATATGACTTGACCGGGGTCTCTGCAAACAGGTAAATTCTGAGTGTGCGCTGTTGGAGAAGGGTGTGGAGGAAAGCTCTGGGCATCCTGCGTCATTCCCATCCTCACTAGTCCAGTGGGCTTCTTTTGCGCAAGAGGTTGGAAAACTTAACTGGGTGGTGAATAGTATGGCTGCCGCTCCAGACCCCCTCTAGCCAAATGAATAGCATTCTGCCTTGTAATCGCAACAACATTCCCTGGCTATTGAAGAGGCCCCTGATCAAAGGCAGGCACCCACATCCTTCCTCTCTGAATGGGTGAGTTGATATATACTGCTCTATTCCATCTCATAGGTTGGTACTAGGTTATCGGCTCTAGGGCCTATACAAGCCTAGCCATAACAATTCCCTGGCTATTTCTTCCCACAATATTTACTTCCCTGGACCCCTGTCTAGCAGGGCAATGGATGTGATCTCCGGGGTGAATTTCCTTTCTCCCATCCAATCGTCAGGGTTCCTTTTGAAGAGGGCCAAAGAGGCGCTTTGCTTGACATATATGGGCAGTCTATTCCAGAGTCTGGGGAGTCTCTGGGTCAGGAACCTATCCCTCCAGCATGTTTTGTTCATTGTGCTGACAAGGTTTAGATCCCTGGAGCATATGGCTCTGTGGGATTGGGATTTCTTTAAGTGTAGCATGTCCAACAGCTCTGGGTTTGACATGGCCTTTTATGTTAAGCAGAGATCACCTCTGAGTAGACAATATGCAACCGACTATAGCTTGAGCTTTTTCAGATGGTCAGCAGCATCTGCTTTAGGCCTGTGATTATTTTAGTGAGGTATTTCTGCGGCCTTTCCAGTTGTTGCAGATGTCTTGAGAGGTACATACCAATGGGACATTGTATTCTATAATGGGTCTAATGAGGGATGAGTACAGTGGGACAATTACCTCCTTTTTTCTGTATGAAAAGCCCTTAGTGATGAGGTGTGCCACATAGAAGGATTTCTTGACTGTTGTGGCGATGTGGTTATCGAAGGTGAGACCACTGTCCACCTGTGTCCCTAAGTCTCTTATCACACTTTTGGTGTTTAGTGTACTGCCACCTATGTGGTAATTCATGGGTATATGTTTTTTTCCCAAAGGAGATAACTATACATTTCTTGGCACTGAGCTTGAACCAATCGCTCTGGCACCAAACATCTGTTTCTGTAAGGCCCTTTTGTCGAATATCCACATCATTTGGGGATTCAATAATGGCTCCCAGTTTGCAGTCATCTGCAATCTTTGTTAGCCAGAGTCCTTTAGTCTTGGCCTGTACTTCAGAGAAGTAGATGCCAAACAAGAGCAGTCCCAGGACTGAACCCTGAGGTACTCCACTTGTCACTTGTCTGGAGCTGGATTTGGAGTTGGCTACTTTTACAGTGTGGGTTCTGTCAGTAAGCCAGTTGGCAACCCATCTAGTGACGTAGGGGTTAATGCCCAGCTTAGTAAGTTTATCTATGATTCCAGAGTGGGGGATGGTGCCAAAGGCCTTGGCAGGATCCAGATAGGCTGTGTGGACCGCCTTGCTCTTGTCCACAGCTCTGGAGACTGATTCAAAGAAGTCAGTCAGGTTCAGTAGACAAGATCGGCCCTTCACAAACCCAAACTGGGTGGGGTCCAGTGTTTGAAGATTGCCAATGTCTTTGTTTTTAAGTTCCATGATAATACATTCCATGGCCTTGCAGATCTGGCTCGTCAGACTGATGGGGCAGTAGTTCCCAGGATTCAAGGTGGATCCCCCCTTGTGGAGTGGGATAACTGTAGCTGTGTGCCACTCAGTGGTCACGAAGCCTGAGGTGAGGCTATGATTAAACATGACACTTAGGTGAGGTGCCAGTTCATTTTGTAGTTCATGTAGTACACAGCTTGGGATGTCATCTGGTCTGATGGATGCCGTATTCTTAGCTTTGGAGAGTGCAGTTTTTTTACCTGTGTGGCCATTATTACTGGAATTTGGCAATCTTTCAGTATTGAGACGGGCCCTTTAGGGGGTGAGAGGGGGTGAAATTGGCACTGAATCCATCTGCCAGGATATTGGCAATATCCTTGGGATCAGTATATTTAATGCCATTCTGTTGTAGCTCAAAGTAGATCTGAGCATTGCCATTTAGATTCTTGACATAGCTATAGAATGCCATGTGGTTGTCTTTGGAATCTTTGGCAATTTTATTTTTGTAACTAGCTTTGGAAGATTTTATGAGGGATCTCAACTTCTTACTGAGGCTGGTAAGGGAGTTTTTTGCATCCTGGGATTTTCCTCTTTTATTCAATAGTTTCTTCCTTTTGTTGTAAAGTTTGTTTATGTCAGGGGACCACCAGATTGGCTTCCTTTTTTTGGAGGCAAATTGGTTTGATTTGGGATGGCACGATTCATGCACAAGTGGATGTGCTTGTACAGTGCCTTAGTGTAGGATTCAGCAGTCGAACTTTCAGTTCCCGTCTGCATAGGTGTCATGATGTTTGCCACTTCTGACTTGAGTAGCATGAAGTTGGCTTTGGAGAAGTTTTTTTTATGAAGGTTTCCTTACTGGGGGGTGGGGGAGGGATGTGGATGTCAAGGATGATTAGCTTATGGTCAGACCTGACCAACAAGGGGGTGACCATAAGTGTGGAGCATTGATTTCCCATGTTGGTAATGACTTCCCTTCCCCCACTCCCATGTGGGTTTTGTAGAAACCAAGTTGCTAACCAAGCACAAGTCATCTGAGTCACAGTCGGGACTCCATACATTTATGTGACACAGATGAATTTTAAACATTATTTGACATTGCTGTGATTTTTTCTTACGCTGCCTGACTTAATCAATGCTGATATTAGTGTACTGCAAATTCAGTGGTGCAGTCTGGGACAACATGTACGATATTAAATTAATTGAGTGAGCTACAAAATCAGCAATGCAAAGCAGAATATCGCCTGGAAGAATTACACTGAATTTAATAGTCATTAACTTCATAAAGTAGGGCATTTCATGACAGTATTAAACAGAAGACAATCTGCTACAACTTCAGTGGTAAGGGGTGCTACTGAGTTTGCCATCCTTTAGATGAGATGTTAAATCAAGGTCCTATCTACCGGAGATGGTGTTAGCTTAGGTGGATGCAAGCGATCCAACAGCACTTTGTGACGTCCGTGCACTGGCCTGCCAATCAAGGAGCCTCAATCCTCACCACTAGCACCAGTGACAGGCGTGCACATTAGGAAGGATGACAAGTACACACAGTAAAGTACAATTTCCCTTAAGAGCACACAGAGATCAAAGTCAGTCTGAGGCTGGTTTCTCCCTTTCTCTCCAGATCCCCAATTAGACTGCCCACTGGCACAGCTATAGGGTTCAGATCTCAGCTGAGTAGTCAAGCCAAAACCTCCAGTACCCTCTCTGTCCAACCAGTGCTTCATGTCCCTGCTCAAGTAGCTGGCATACACACACTTTGAGATTTGGCTTATATACAAATACACAGACACTCCTGGGGAAGGCTGGTACAGGTTCTCCAGCTATGCCCCCCCTGCCAGGCTATAAGGTAGTACTCTCTGCCACCAATTACTCTTATCAGCTACTAATAAGGCCCTTCCCAAAGGGTGACCAATTTCCCTGTATAATATTACTGTTATCCAAATAGTAAGTGTGACCCAGGGCTAAAGCTATTGGAGTGGCTTGGACAGTGTCACCAAATACATGCAACGTACTCTAAGAGCTTAAATTATCACTACACAAATCAGCCACAGTTGAAAGGTTTAAAAATATTTAATAATAAATAATAAAACCACAAGACAACACTTATTACTTCAACAATGACATTACAGAGTTCAGAAATCACAGGAAAATGCTTTAAAATAGTACTGTACAATAGTCTGACATAAATATAGAAAACAGCTAGACTAATCTGGCTATTTCTGTCTATCTCTAAGATAAATCACTGTTCTAAATAAATATCTTACTTACAGAGCAAAGGCAGAGTGCTGTTGAGTTGATGTGTTAAGGTTCAGACAAAATCCAAAATGCTCTATAGTCTCTCTGTGAGAAAGTCTTAAATTGATAACACAGTACTACTGAGTCATTTCACATTACAACATTCTTAACACTTCTCTGGTTTAGTTTCCCAGGCTAACAGAACTTACAATTTTAACATATCTTTGATCTTGCAGCTACCAGGAAACCACAGCAATAAAAGACACTTTACATGTAAAACCTTAGTAATTATCCCTTAAGTAAAGACAATAGAAAGAATTTGCTGGTGCAGACATCCTGTTTCTGAGCTTGAGATCGAACAGTCATACAATGCTTTACTTATCAGATTTCTTCCAGCAGGGTGCACTGTGGTTAACTTTTTTAAAGCTCAGTACAACATATAGTTTAATCATAACATATAGTTCTCTTTACATTTGTAAAACAAGCCTGCGGATTACATTAATATTTACAATGACATAGAAAAATTTACAAAATTCTATCAAGTTAGGCTGGCAGCCTTCACATATCAACCCCCCTGAAAACTCAAGCTAGTTTTTCAAATGACCCTTGAGAAACATTGCTTGAGAGGGTTAGGTCTATCTCAGTACACCTTACCCCATTCCCTGTCTTGAGAGCCCATCTGCGTTGGTGTTGCTATCCCCACTGCGGTGCTGCACTGACATATCATATCCCTGCAACCCTAGGCTCCATCTTAGCAACTTGGCATTTTGCTGGCTGGCTCGGTGTAACCATGTTAGGGGATTGTATTCTGTAACTACAGTGAATTTTCTTCCAGACAGATAAGGCTGAAGTTTCTGCATTACCCACACTATGACTAGACATCTCTGTTCTCCAGCTATGCCCCTCCTGCCAGGCTATAAGGTAGTACTCACTACCAACAACTACTCTTATCAGCTACTAATAAGGCCCTTCCCAAAGGGTGACCAATTTCCCTGTATAATATTACTGTTATCCAAATAGTAAGTGTGACCCAGGGCTAAAGCTTTTGGAGTGGCTTGGACAGTATCACCAAATACATGCAATGTACTCTAAGTGCTTAAATTATCTCTACACAAACTAGCCATAGTTGAAAGGTTTAAAAATATTTAATAATAAATAATAAAACCACAAGACAACACTTATTACTTCAATACAATGACATTACAGAGTTCATAAATCACAGGAAAATGCTTTAAAATTATACTGTAAAATAGTCTGTCATAAATATAGAAAACAGCTAGACTAACCTGGCTATTTCTATCTCTAAGAGAAATCACTGTTCTAAATAAATATCTTACTTACAGAGCAAAGGCAGAGTGTTGGTGAGTTGATGTGTTCAAGTTCAGAGAAAATCCAAAATGCTCTATTATCTCTCTCTCTCTCTGTGAGAAAGTCTTAAATTGATAACACAATACTGCTGAGTCATTTCACATTACATCATACTGGACAATTCTCTGGTTTAGTTTCTCAGGCTCACAGAACTTAAAATTATAACATTTCTTTGATTTTGCAGCTACCAGGAAACCACAGCAATAAAAGACACTTTACATGTAAAACCTTAGTAATTATCCCTTAAGTTAAGAGAACAGATAGAATTTGCTGGTCCAGACATCCTGTCTCTGAGCTTGAGATCAAACAGTCATATAATGCTTTACTTATCAGCTTTCTTCCAGCATAGTGCACTGTGGTTACATTTTTTGAAGCTCAGTACAACATATAGTTTAATCATAACATATAGTTATCTTTACATTTGTAAAACAAACCCGTGGATTACATTAATATATACATTGACATCTAATTATTTACAAAATTCTATATAGCTAGGCTGGCAGCCTTCACACACTTATTGAAAAAAGTATGGAAAGTTCCCTGATGTCCTTGTAAAATTTCTCCTAGTAGTATAAGTTCTATCCTGGGTCTCTGCTGAAAGAGGCTACTAACTTAGTGGTCTAACCCAGTCAAAAAGGGATAAATAATAAAAATTCATGCAAACAACCTACTACAGGCTCTTATTACCATCCAACCAAATTTTAACTACTACTCTACAAACTGGGAAATTTACATTGCCTCAAACTCACAGGCACAAAACTTTCTGGACTTTATTAATATAATCACACTGGAACAGATAGTGCACAGTCCAACCAGAGGATCAAATGTACTGGATCTGGTGCTCAGCAACATGGAAGAGCATTGTACTCTCCCCATATCATGTCCACACTAGTGAGATCAGGTCACAAAGCTGTCTCTTTACAAGTAAAAATTAACCCAGAAAACACAGCTAAACTTGTAACAGGAACTATTTTAAGGCAAACTCCATCCAATTAAGTGACAGTTTGTCAAAATTTAAGGTTCCCCAACGCCAAGATCACAGCTACTTATGCAGAATTATTTAGAGTCAGAGGCTGCTATACCTACCAGAAGTATACCCAAAACAAACACTAAAAACAAACCCCACTGGTGGAATCCTAACCTAAACAGGGCATATAATGAAAAAAAAAACATGGCAAAAATCACGAAGCTCAACGCCCTTAAAGACAAGTGTTGTTTTATAAAACTAAACAAAAAACTAAGAGGTCTAAGTCCAACAAGACCATCTACAAGGTCAGAATAGCCTTGCAGGCTACGGACAATCACAAGGCTTTCTTCAGCTATGTTTGTAACTTTAATTTATTTATTTAACACTTGTTTACCAGGAAAGTCTGACTGGGACAGAGGCCATTTTCAGCAGAAGCCAACACTCCAGATGCATGTCTTTGGAATGTAGGAGGAAACTATAGTACTCAGATGAAACCCACACAAATGCTGGGAGGACATGCAGACTCCACACAGAAGGCACCCCAGCTGAGAATCAAACCGGAGAACTTCTTGCTGTGAGGTGACAATGCTAACCGCTGCATCACTGTGCCACCCAATTAAGTTAATAATTATTAACTTATTATTAACTTATTTTACTAAAAGTATAAATTAAAGTTAATACACAGCAGTGTGCTGAACTGATAGTGATCAATAGCACCTTCACCGATCAGGGTGACATTGCACACCTATTGGCTGATAAATTCAGCTCAAGCTTCACCCTCCCCAATCCTCCCCAGCCCCATCAGGTAATATCTTGTCTACCATACTACCCCCAACTATTAGCAGGGACCAGTTGTTGGCAGCACTCCCTAAAGTCAGGAACACCACCTACACGGGTCACAACAGGGAACACTTTATAAGCTCAAAATACTGAAATCTCGAATTTCAGTATCTCAAGTTCATAAAGTGGAAGGATTGGAAGATTGCAACCCCAGAAGCAAGAAATTCAAAATCTTGAATGCGGGAGATTTTGAATTAGCAGTCCTGGTGTTGCGCTGTGTTTGTGGATTCAGGTAAGTGTTTATGTTTAAGGTTTTTGGGTAGGGGCTGTAGTGTGTGTTAGTGTGTGTTATTACTGTGATGTGTGTGTGCAAGAGGAAAGTAGTTTGTGTGGTGGTGTTTTGTGTCTGTGTGTATGTAGTGCGACCTTGGAGTTAAAATATTTAAGTGGGGGGACGCATAAGGGTAGGTGTGTGTGCTTGGAGTTAGAATATTTAAGTGGGGGGTGCATAAGGGTAGATGTGTGTGCTTATTTAGTTGTGTGCGTGTGTGTGTTTTAAATGGTGTTTGAAAGTGTTGGGAGTTTGAATTTCACGGTTTTGCGGTTTCGGGATTTAGGGCTTCGTGATTGTGTAGTTTTGGGTATTTGGATTTTTTACTTTATGGGCTCGAGATTCTGTAATTCAAGATTTCAGAATTTCGAGCTTATAAAGTGAATCCATCCCAACAACATGCCTGGTTGCCTCCTGAACAAGCAAATATACAACCTACCAGGACCTCTTGAGGAACTATTCAACTACACCCTTGAAACAGGCTGTATTCCAAATGAATGGAGGACCGCAACAGTCATTCCCCTCCATAAGGGTGGACCATCAACTGAGCCAGGGAACTACAGACCCATCAGTCTTACAAGCCTAATATGCAAAGCCATGGAATGAATTATCATGGAAATGATAAACAAGGACAATGGCAACCTACAGACACTTGACCCATCCCAATTTGGCATTGTTAAGGGATGGTCATGCTTACTTAACCTGGTAGGCTTCTTTGAGAGGGTTACCAAGACAATGTATGAAGTTAAGACAGTGCATAGTGCATATCTTGACCTGTCCACAGCATTCGATACAATACCCCACTCAGGCATTGATGATAAGCTCTCTGGTCTAGGCATAAATCCCTATAAAACTTACTGGATTGCTAGCTGGCTCACAGATAGGAGTCAAGAAGTCAGGATCAGTGAGAACACCTCCACCAAGAGATAGGACACTAGCAGAATACCATAGGGCCCTATGCTGGGCCTGCTCCTGTTTGGTTTCTACTTCTCGGAGGTCAAGGCAAATGTTCAAGCCCTCTGGCTCACCAAATTCACAGATGACTGTAAACTGGGAGCTATTATAGACTCTTTCCAGGACACCAACATCTTGCAAGGGGGTTTCATACAAAAAATTACTAGTGTCAAAGCCATGGCCTAAAATTGCATGTGAAAAAGTGCATTATAGTGCTCTTTGGGAAGCCGTCAACCCAAGTTAATTGCTCCATCAATAAAATACACCTAAGAGTTGACCCAGTAGTAAGGGATCTGAGAACATAGTAGACAGCAATCTGGCCTTTGACCAATATCTAGCTAAGATAGGAAGAAATTCATTTTATGACGCCCAACTTATTTGTAAGGGTATAGAATCCAGGTCCACGGAAGTTTTAGTATCACTCTACTCAGTCCTTATCAGACCTAACAATGAATACAATGCCCCGTTTGGCATGTATCTAACCAGATACTTGCAACAGTTGTAACTCTCACAAAGGTTTCTCACCAGGAGAATTCAGGGCACGAATACACTGTCGTGCACTGATCACCTAAAGGCTCTGACTCTCTGTTTTGTCTCCTACTGGCTGCTGAGGGGGATATTTGCCTGGCTTACAGGGCTTCCTCAGACTCAGACCTGATGGATGTGTTGCACATGCACAAAATGAACAGCACCAGAAACACTAGCTCCACAAACTCAGTTTATGACATAAACAGACTGGGCTGCAGAGACAGATATGTATTCCAAATGATCTCCACACTATGGAATAGCCCACCCCCTCATCCATGTAAAAGAGAGTTCATCCATGACCCTATTCAAACATACCTTGACAATTGGATGAGAAATCATAAATTTACCCCTTGTCTGGCCCACATGTTCATTATGGACAGAGGTCGTCAATAAGAAAAGCATTATCCTAACACCCCCACCTAGTAATCCTTAGTTACCTCCCTACTAACATGGCCCCCCATATAGACACCCATGATACTCAGCATCCAAATAGTTTGGAGCACAAGGCTAGGCTTGTAATGGCCCTAGTGATCATTAGCCTAGTAACAAACTATGAACTTATGAACAAGGCCAAAGGATTAGTGTCTTGCTCTATTTGTTTTTTTTTTTAACTCTTCCAGTATTCACTGTTTTGTTATACAATAAAACAATTTTGCTTACTTTAGCACCTTGTCTAACTCTGTCTTTTTTCATTTTTTTTTCAAATCAACTACAGCACTATTAAGTAACTAATAGAAATTGAAATATCCCAGCCATCAGTCTCTGCTCTTACTAATGCACTGTTGCTGTTGCTCTGCAAGGAAACATTCAGCACTGACAAATGTTTAGTATCAGGACCACTAAGCTACAACATATGTAAAACATGTATATTATCAAATGTATCTCGACTGCTTAGGTCTGTGGTTTGCAAAATTATATCAGAGATGTAACTAGCACAGGGCAAAGGGGGTGGCATCCCTGGACACAAAGCATTATGGAGAGTGAATGGCAGGTTCTGATGGTGTAGGAGTGCAGGACAGCATTGCTTTATGAAGCTGTGATGGTATCACGGCTTCATAAATGGACGCTGACACCGCAGTGTGTGGTGATGCTGTAGCAAGTTACTTGTTACATTAAGTTCAAGTTCAAATTTATTAAGGTGCTTTGTAAAACAAAACATCATTACAGTGTAAAAAAGTAAAGTAATATAAAACAGCAATTAGAAATAAGACGTACTACAAAACAACATAAAATTCACTTCATGCTATTATATGCCAAGTTTTTAATATATGTCTGAAGTTAGCCAAGTAGGAACATTCATGAAGCCACCAAGGCTGTGAACCTCACAGGTATGGGGCCTAGTAAAAGAAAAATTTAAAGCCCAAATTCATAAGGTTGACCCTTGAAACCATAAGCACCCCTAAGATCCTGCGCACAGAACCCATACAGGGTGGTAGGGCACTAGGGAAGAAGAGGTAGCTCTTTTAAGTTTAGGGAGGTGCCAGATGATGTAGATGTGGTTCAGTATTAGGTCATTGTCATATGTAAAGCTCATAGTTTTGATATGTAAGCTGTGGAATCATGATGTGTCTGGAAATCAGCGCAAAGGCTTAAGGCTATGACCTGATAGTGACCTGCTTCCTGTATCTGAGGGTTTTATTCTTTTAGAATCCATTTGTCTATCTGGTACCTCTGAATGAGTCACTTATCAAAGCAGTGCTCCCAGAATGAACATAAAAAAGATCCATCTGGATCAGTGCTCTACCCTGGCAGGCAGATAACATAATATGATGTGTGAGTCTTCATCATAGAATGACTGAGGATATTGGTTTGATCAAATTTTATATTGTTGTGAAAGCTTAGATAAAAAGAGATTTAAAAAAATCTTGTTTTTTATGTGATACTAACCCTTTGTATTATTCTGATAGTATAGCAAAATGCAATGTTTGGGAGTGTTTACTCAAAGGTTATCATAGCAGTATCCCATGCTTAGATGTAGTTTAAGTTTATTACAGCAATATGCAGTGTTTGGGTGTAGTTTACTCAGAGTTCAATATGGCAATAGGCCATGTTAGCATGTGTTTTATTCTACATTTATAGCAATATACCACATCAGAAGCCCTCCACATGGTTGAATGTTCATAATATCTAACATCTTAATGCTAGCAGAAGTAATCGAATAATCATATGATCACGTCTGCCGACATTACTTTGTGGGAGGTCACAGAACCATGGGGAGAGGAAATTTGCCCTTTCCCTGCTGTTGTGTGATCTCAGAGTTGGTATACATAATTAGCAGGGTGCGTGGAGGTGCAGCACCCCAGATGGGAAGTACAGGGAGGCTTGCATCCCTCCAAAAAACATGAACTGCATTTTTTTTCTTTTGAGCTTCATTCCTTTGGGATCAATGTTTTGATGTTCACTGTTTTGGTACTTTGATATTCTGAAGTACATCCAACACATTTGGGTATGGTTTACACTAAGTGTATAATAGCAAAATACCACATTTTGGTGTGGCTTACTCTGAGTTTATTATAACAATATGTAGTGTAGTTTATTTAAGCAATATACCACATTTTGGTCTGGTTTACGCTAAGCTTATTATAGCACTATGCAGTGTTTGAATGTGGTTTACTCTTGAGTTGTTTTAACCACTATATCACATTTCTGTGTGGTCTACTCTGAGTTTATTATAACAACATGAAATGTTTGGGTGTGGTTTACTCTAAGTTTATTTTACCAATATACCCCATTTTGAAGGAGTTTGCCCTAGTTTATTACAGCAGTGTGTAATATTTGGGTGTGGTTCATTTATTTGAGCGAGGCTTACTCTGAATTTATGATAGCAATATGCCATGTTTAGGTGCAGTTTACTCTCAATTTATTATAATAGCAATATGCAATGTTTAGGTGTGCTCTATTTAGACTTTATTACAGCAATATAAAATGGTTGGGTGTGGTCTGCTATGAATTTATTTCACCAATATGCCATGTTTGGGCGAGGATGACTCTGAATTTGTTATAGCAATACGCCACGGGGCCATTTTAATCCTAGGTATTTTCCCTTTTTTGTCAATCTCATTTGGTATAGCTTTGCCTTAACCATCTCATGGTTGATAATTATATAGTACCCCTAATGAGAATAAATGTGATCAAACCATAGATAATCAGAGGGGACCCATGCATGGGACAGAGCATTTATGAGCTGCCTCTGTCCATTAGTAGTACAGGGGGCAGTCCTGGGGTAAATTTTCAGTTTCCCATCAACAGAGCTCCACTTAAATATGAACAGGGATGAACTTTGTTTTATGTGGATGGGGAGTCTGTTCCTCAGCAAGGTTTACTTTGAGTTTATTATAACACTGTGCCACATTTAGGTGGTGTTGACTCTGTGTTTATTATAATAATATACTATAGTTGACTTTTCTAAGATGGCTGCACACTGATCAACAGCTTAACTTCACCTCTCCTAGTGTGAATAGATAAAATGAAACACAAGGGCCAGGAACTCTGTCACTCTTAGTAAATTCAGTTACTGGCTAGTAAGTATATTGCCTGAATGCCAGCAAATAATAAACTAAGAGAGCTTGAAAGAAAATCAGCTAGTAAAGGTGAAGAGAAAACACTGACTGGGAAGAATCCTGCAGCTGTTCAGCAAAAAGCAGTTCATGGTCTACCTTTGGTGCAAGATATGACTACCAGTAATCTAGAGGAGAAAATAATTCAAATGTGCTTAGAGCTGATTTAAATAAACACAATACTGAAGAAGTATATCAACTCAAATAACAGATATTCAGATGAGCTCAAAAAAGTGCAAAAATCAGAAGATGAAATGAAGAAAAGGCTGGCTGAGTACGATACTGCCCAGGAAGAGATGTTTCAAAACTTGGTGGAATTAGAAGACAGAAGTAGGGAAAAATCTAAGATTTTTTTTGCTGTACTATCAGAAAAAGAAAGAATATAAGGCACACATAAGCACATGGACTGGTATTCCACAACAGGAACTGTTAATTATAAGGGCACACCATGTGTTTGTTCCAAATCTGGCCATGAGAAGGCAGACAAGACATTTATAAGTAAAGATGCAAACCTACCAGTAGAAATAGCTGAATCTGACAAAAGTGTGGCAAAGGGCAAAGTATTAAAAGTTGGAAACAGTAGAGCGTTTATGGAAAATGATTATTCACTGTACACCAGGCAGAAGACAAATTTATTCCAGTAATTAGTGAATGTTCAGAGGCATGTGTGAGATTCAAGCTGCTGAATCGAACTGTTTTCAGAATTTTTTCCCCGTAGGATCGAAGTAATTTTGATGCAGAATAGGCTAAGGATGAATTATTTATTTATTTATTTATTTATTTATGTATGTATGTATTTATTTATGCATTTATTTATTTGTTTGTTTGCTTATTTGGGGTCATAGGATCACAGGAAGTTACTAGGCTAATGGCCTAGGGCCCTTTCAAGCCTAGCCAAGTTCTACCCTTATTTCCACAATCAGCACCTAGTTCCTGTGTCCAAGAGGGACACAGGTGGTATCCCCAGGGTGAATTTATGATTACCCATCCAATCATCCAGACTGCATTTTAAGAGGGCCAATGAGGTGCTCTGTTTGACATGAAGCAGGAGTCCATTCCAAAGATGTGGTAACCTCTAAGATACAAATATGCCCCTCCAGCAGGTTCTCTTGATGTCACATGCCAGGTTGAGGTCTTTAGAGTGAGTAACCTGTGCACCATTGGACTTACAGATATGCAGCATTTACAATAAAGCAGGGTCATAGATTGCCTTATATGGAAGGCAGACATTGCCTCTGAGTAGTCTGCATGAAACAGAATAAAGTGACAGTGATTTCAGATGATCCACATAGGACCTTGAATTTTCCTTGTGAGGACCTTTTGTGGTTTCTCCAATTGCTGGAGGTGCTTGGAAAGGTATATACCAAAAGGGGCATTGTACTGAATTATTAGCCTGATGAGGGAAGAGTACAGGGAGGTTATAACTTCTTTTCTTCTGGAGGCAATGCTTTTATTTATGAAATGAGCCGTATATAGAATGCCCTTCTTACCACAGGTAAGATTTGCATTTGTTTACTGAGAAAGTCCAAATGGGTCATGAGTTACCCACTTTCATCAGAGACCTGGGGAGAAAAGCTCCAGATACATATGGTTAACAAAATGCAAAACTAGACAGACATAATAAAGTCATAACATTCAAGCATAAAATTGAAAAACTATACAGTAGTTTGTTAGAACAAAAACTCAACAGGCATAATAAAGTCATAGTGTTTAAGCATAAATTATATGGAAAGCCTGATAATAGGAAGATGCAGCATTATTTACATAATAGATTATCATAATGATTATTAATATTTTAGAGGTCATGAAATATGGTACCAAATAGCTGGGTAACTATAGCAAAGCTAGTAAGGAAGACGGCTAGAAAGGTGCTTGGTATGACATCTGGACTGAGGAAGGACAACAAGGAGACATGGTGGTGGAATGAGGAAGTACAGGAGAGTATACAAAGAAAGAGGTTGGCAAAGAAGAAGTGGGATTGTCAGAGAGATGAAGAAAGTAGACAGGAGTATAAGGAGATGAGGTGCATGGCAAAGAGAGAGGTGGCGAAGGCTAAGGATAAGGTATATGAAGAGTTGTATGAAAGGTTGGACACTAAGGAGGGAGAAAAGGACCTGTACCGATTGGCTAGACAGAGGGACTGAGCTAGGAAAGATGTGCAGCAGGTTAAGATGATAAAGAATAATGAGGGAAACATACTCACAAGCAAGGAGAGTGTGTTGAGCAGATGGAAAGAGTACTGTGAGGGGTTGATGAATGAAGAGAATGAGAGGGAGAGAAGGTTGGAAGATGTGGGGATAGTGAATCATGAAGTGCAATGGATTAGCAAGGAGGAAGTAAGAATAGCTATGAAGAGGATGAAGAATGGGAGGGCTATTGGTCCAGATGACATATCCGTGGAAGCATGGAGGTGTTTAGGTGATATAGAAGTGGAGTTTCTAACCAGATTGTTAATTGAAATCTTGGAAAGTGAGAGGATGCCTGAGGAATGGAGAAAAAGTGTTTTGGTACTGATTTTTAAGAATAAGGGTGATGTGCAGAGCTGTAGTAACTACAGAGGGATTAAATTGATCAGTCACAGCATGAAGTTATGGGAAAGAGTAGTGAAAGCTAGGTTAAGAAGGGACGTGATGATTAGTGATCAGCAGTATGGTTTCATGCTGGGAAAGAGGACTACAGATGCAATGTTTGCTCTGAGAGTGTTGATGGAGAAGTACAGAGAAGGTCAGAAGGAGTTGCATTGTGTTTTTGTAGACTTAGAGAAAGCATATGACAGGGTGCCTAGAGAGGAGTTGTGATATTGTAGGAGGACGTCAGGAGTGTTGAGAAGTATGTAAGAGTGGTACAGGATATGTATGAGGGTAGTGTGACAGCGGTGAGGTCTGCAGTGGGAGTGATGGATGCATTTAAGGTGGAGGTAGGATTACATCAAGGATCAGCTCTGAGCCCTTTCTTATTTGCAATGGTGATGGACAGGTTGACAGACAAGATCAGACAGGAGTCCCCGTGGACTATGATGTTTGCAGATGACATTGTGACCTGTAGTGAGAGTAGGGAACAGGTGGAGGAGACCCTGGAGAGATGGAGATATGCTCTAGAGAGAAGAGGAATGAAGGTCAGCAGGACTAAGACAGAATATATGTGTGTGAATTACAGGAAGGATAGAGGAATGGTGAGGATGCAAGCAGTAGAGGTGGCAAAGGTGGATGAGTTTAAATACTTGGGATCAATAGTTCAGAGTAATGGTGAGTGTGGAAGAGAGGTGAAGAAGAGAGTACAGGCAGGATGGAGTGGGTGGAGAAGAGTGTCAGGTGTGATTTGTGACAGACGAGTACCAGTAAGAGTGAAAGGGAAGGTCTACAAGAGGGTAGTGAGACCAGCTATGTTATATGGGTTGGCACTGACAAAAAGGCAGGAGTTAGACTGGGTGTGACGAGGGTGGACAGGATTAGGAATAAGTATATTAGAGGGTCAGCTGAGGTTGGAAGGTTTGGAGATAAAGCCAGAGAGGCAAGATTACAATGGTTTTGACATGTGCTGAGGAGGGATGCTGAGTATATTGGGAAAAAGATGCTAAGGATGAAGCTACCAAGTAACAGGAAAAGAGGAAGGCCTAAGATAAGGTTTATGGATGTGGTGAGAGAGGACATGCAGGTGGTTGGTGTGACAGAGCAAGATGCAGAGGACAGGAAGAAATAGAAACAGATGATCCGCTGTGGTGGCCTCTAATGGGAACAGCCAAAAGATGAATGAAATATGGTAACAGATTATACTGGTGAAGGTTTATGACAGTATGAGTATAGAAGGGTAGGGTGTGATAAATGGGATAGTAGGAATAGATGTGGAAAAGATATGAGTGCAACCTCAGGGGAGTATGTATAGAGGAAGGGAGGATAGGGTAAGTTAGTGGTGGGGATAGTAGAGGTAGAAAAAGGTACAAGAGTACCTCAGCCTGGGCTCATACGGGAGCAAATCCAAGCTTTGCTGAAGTATTCTATTATAGATGTTTTGAAGGTTAGTAGCAGTTTTGATAGTTATAGGATGGGAGTTCCACAGTTCTGCCACAGAGCAGGAGTAAAGGCTAAGGCCTGGGATTTTGTTAGTTTTATAAGTTGTGAGTAGATGTTTATCTTCAGATCTGAGATCTTTATTTGGGATACAAAAGTTGATTAATGTGCTAAGAGCAGGACAAGCTAGTGGGTTGTAAATGATTTTGTATACCGTAGTAAGTTATACATATTGGAGTTGGAGGGGGAGTTTAACCTTCTTAGGGAATGTAGGGCTTTACAGTGATGAGTTAGAGAGGTTGTGTTTAAGGCAAATTTGACAGTTTTGCTATAGCAGCTTTCTAGTTTTTATGTTTTTTCTTAGGGAGGTCTGTAAGTTAATTAGAATTCGGGCAAGAGGTAGGTTTTGGCCAGGGTAATTTTGGTAGCTGATGTGAGGAAGTTTTTACTCATGTATAGCATGCATAGTTTTTGGTGTTCTTTTATACTGTTTTGTATGTGTAGGTAATTTGTCACACCTAGTAGTTTGGTATGCTGAACTAATTCAGTTTCAGTATTGTTGGCTGAAAAGATCTTGAAGTTTGTTTTTACAGAATTACAGAAGTGTGTCCAATGAAAACTGAGCCATCAGGCAGAAGGGGACTCTGCTTCTCATTCTTTTGATAATAAAGCACACTGAGAGACTTTGTCAGTGAAATCTTTTACACTGATCCAAAGGAATATGCTTGAAAGACAGAGAAAATCACAGGAGTTGACCAGAAGAATTGGGAGTACATTGGAATTCATAGGTTCATAAGTTCATAGGAGGTTACTAGGCTAATGGCCCTAGACCCTTTAGAAGCCTAGCCATATCTATCCCAAGGTGACCGAGTTGTCAGTGGTTAGGTGAGTGAAGTTTGCAGAGATAATGGTCTATGGTAGTTAATGCTGACTTCCTCTGTCTAGGAGGGAAATGGGCACCACCCCAGGAGTGAATTTACCATTAACCATCCATTGAACTAGCTTGCATTTGAAGAAGTTCAGGGAGGGGGTCTATTTCATGTGAAATGGGAGCTTGTGCCAGAGAAGTGGCAATCTCTGTAAGAAGTATCTATCTCTCCAGCATGACTTGTTCATGTCAGAGGCTAGGCTAAGATCCCTGGAGTGTGTGACCCTCCTGCACTTTGATTTATGAATGCGTAGCATTTCCATCAGGGCTGCGTCAGAGACTGCCCTGTAAGCTAGGCACAAGGCATCCCTTAACAACCTGTAAGATAGAGAGATAGAATACAGTGACAGGGCTTTCAGTCTTTCTACCTAAGACTTGTTTTGTGTACCCTGTAATTTCTTCGTAAGAAACCTCTGCTGTCTCTCCAGTTGTTGCAGGTGTCTGGTTTTGAACTGGAATCTGAAGTTGGGAGATGGAGATGAGCATGAAAAAGACCAGTAACACAGAAATTAATAAATGAATGTCAGATTGCAAAGTATCAATCAAATGTGTGAAATATGGCTGTATAAGAAAAAAGTGGAAAGGGTGGACTTTTGTTGACTTTGTTAAACCTGTGGGGAACTAGAAAGCATTTGCTTAACTTCATGTCATTAATGTTTTGAGAGATACTGAGAGGAGGGGAGGAAGAAGGAAAATTGTAACTATAAGTAAAACAATTTCTGTTCTTAACAGTATTTCTATGTTACTTAAAAACATACAATTCGTGTGAAAAGTTAAGTATTTTTCCCATTTTTATGTGTAATAGATGTGAAAAAGTTAAAGTAAACATGTGCTTTTTTTTCTTTTTTTCTTTTTTCTTTTTTGATATTAGGAAATGTAGGCATCACAGTGCAAAAAGAGAAAAAAAAAGCTAGACAAAGCATGTTCAAGTTAAAAGGCTGTAATCTTGGATTGTTGAGGTGGGGATGGGGTGCAAAAGTACACAGATAATAATATATGTAGACCTGATATGTTTTCTCTTACTTTTGCATAGGTGAATGTCTGAATTAAGACCCTGGCTTAATCTAATACATTTTAAGTGGAAACAAGTAAGTATGAGAGCACAAAATATAATGAAATGTTTTACTTTAGCAATAAATACTTCAGCTTGTCTTTCAACAGTAGAGTACTGTATTTTTTTTTCATGAAGACAAGCTGATAGGGCAGTAACAATCAGAACACTGGTTTCTTCAAGGCTAAATGTTTTTGGAAAGCATACAAGTTGTTTTCACACTGGCATGGAATAACGATAAAAAAATAAACACCAATTACTGTAAGTAGTACCACTGACAATAACACATCTTATCATTGATAATCTCAATTTCAGGTTAATTTAGGACTGTGTTAGTAACTGTCTATTTGGCACAAATGCCCCTATTATGAGGGTTAAATTTAATTATTTGCAGATGTGCGTAGTTATGTGTGCTTGTATTAAGTTAACAGGTTATAGGGGAGTTCTGGGGTGTGTTTTTTATTAAAACAAATAGGTTCATAGGTTCATACTAGGCTATCTGCCCTAGGGCATTTATAAGCCTAGCCAGAGTGTGTTTGGCTTTCGCCACCCATTTTAAATTAATTTTGCTATGCCCTTCTTCGAGGTTAGTATACTGTGCCTCTGTCTAACAGTGTCACAGAAGTGATACCCAGGGTAAACCTACGATCTCCCATCCACTCATCAAGATTCCTCTTGAAGAGAGTCAATGAGGGACTCTGCCTAACCTGGACTGGGATTTTATTCCAGAGTGAAGGGAGCCTCTGGGTTATGAATCTGTCCCTCCAGCATGTCCTATTTATTTCAGTGCTGAGGTTCAAGTCTCTCCAGCACGTAGCTCGATGGGATTTGGATTTTCTGAGGTGCAGCATGTCCATTAATTCCGGGTTGGACATGGCTTTATACATCAGGCACAGATCACCTCTGAGCAGGCGGTATGCCACTGAGTAGAGCTGGAGTTTCTTTAACTGGGCAGCATATGACATCTGTTTGAGCCCTTTGATCCTCTTGGTGAGGTACTTTTGGGGTCTTTCCAGTTGCTGCAAATGTCTGGTAAGGTACATCCCAAAAGGGGCATTATACTCAATTATGGGCCTGGTGAGGGATGAGTAGAGAGGCACGATGACCTCCCCTGATCTAGATGTGAATCCCTTCATGATTAGGTGGGCTATATAAAATGTTTTTCTAACCACTTTGGCCACGTGGTTGTCAAATGAGAGAATGCTATCAACTTGGGTCCCCAGGTCCCTAATTACTTCTTCTGTACTTAATGGATTACAACCTATGTGGTAATTTGTGGGCACTTTGTTTTTGCCAAAGGGGATGACTATACACTTTTTGGCATTTAGCTTGAGGCCATGGCTCTGGCACCAGTTGTCTGTTTCTATGAGGCCCTTTTGGAGGATGCTTGTGTCGGCTGGAGAGTCGATTATGGCACCCAGTTTGCAGTCATCTGCAAACTTGGTCAGCCACAGTCCTTCCGTGTTGGCCTGTACCTCAGAGAAATATATACCGAACAAGAGAGGTCCCAGGACTGAGCCTTGTGGGACGCCACTTGTAACTGGTTTGGAGTCTGACATGGCTCCAGCAATTTTAACCATGTGGGTTCTGTCCTTGAGCCAGTTTGCAACCCATCTAGTGACATAGAGGTTTATATTTAAGCTGGTGAGCTTATCTATAATGCCCAAGTGGGGTATTGTATCGAAGGCTTTGCAGGACCAGGTAGGCTGTGTGGACCACCTTCCCTTGTCAATGGCCTTGGTGACTGTTTCAAAGAAATCGACCAGGTTTAAGAGGCAGGATCTGCCCTTAACAAAGCCAAACTGGATAGGATCCAGTGTCTGTAGGTCCCCAATATATTTATTTATGAGGTCCAAGATGATCCTTTCCATAGCTTTGCAGACCAAGCTAGTCAGGCTTATGGGGTGATAGTTTCCAGGATCCGTTGAGGCACCACCTTTGTGGAGAGGGACCACTGTTGCTGTACGCCACTCTTTGGGTACATATCCTGTAGTAAGGCTGAGATTGAACAGTAGTTTTATGTTTGGGTTTAGCTCTTCTTGGAGTTCATGTAGGACGCAGTCCGGGACACCGTCTGGTCCCATTGATGCTGTGTTTTTTGCTTTGGAGAGGGCGGCTCTTACCTAAGCATCTGAGATGTCAGGGGTGCAGCACTCTGCTGGGATAGATATTTGCCCTTTTGGTGGGGAGGGGGGAAGAAGTTTGCACTGAACCTGTCAGCTAGGATGTTGGCAATGTCTGTGGGTTTGGTGTATTTTTTGTCATTTTGGACTAATTCTGAGCATATCTGGGAATTCCCTCCCAGGTTCCTAACATAACTAAAAAAGCCTTGTGATTATCCTTAGTGTCCTGTGCAATTTTTCTCTCGAAGCTGGCCTTAGACGATTTTATGAGTGCCCATAGTTTTTGCTAATACTGATCAGAGATGCCTTCCCTTTTGAGATTTTGCTCTATCATGTAGTAGCTTCCTCCTTCTATTGTATAGTTTGTTTATGGCTGGGGTCCACCAGACAGGACGTCTGCCTTTGGAGGATTGGGTCTTGGTTTTATTTGGGATTGCATGATCCATGCATTCGTGAAGGTGTTCATAGAATGCATTTATAAAGGATTCTGCGGTCTGGGCCATATTTTCCACAGGCCCGGGGGCTTTGAAGGATTCCACCTCGGTTTTGAGGAGTGTGAAATTTGCTTTAGAAAAGTTTCTCACAGTGGTTTTCTGGGCAGGGGGTGGGGTCGGGATGTGAATATCCAGTGAGATTAGTTTATGGTCTGATCTTACCAGTGAGGGATACACTTCTGGTCTGGAACACAGAGTCTCCATGTTGGTGATGATCAGGTCCAGTATGTTTTCCCCTCTTGTGGGAGTGGTAACAAGTTGTTCCATAGCATTTGAGTTTATAAATTCTAGGAACCTTTGGGCTAGGGTGTTGGAGCTAGAGTAATGCTCCCAGTCTATGTTTGGGTAGTTGAAGTCGCCCAATATAATGGTGTTTGGAGAGACCTTCATATTTTCCAGTGTTCTCAGGAAGGCTGAGTGGGGTTCCTGGGTTTGGGAGGGTGGTCTGTAGCAAGCTATAAACTGGAAGGCAGTTTTACCCACTGTTAGTTGCACATGGATAGTCTCTGATGCTTCGTGCTGTGCCACCAACCTGGAGGTGTGGGTATCTTTGATGAATATTGATACTCCCCTCCTTTTGTGGTTCGGTCCAAGTTTTGGGGCGAAAAGCATGGTATGAGGTATAACCTGGTAGTGCTGGGGTGCTCTCGGGAGCCTTGAACCAGGTTTCTGTTACTGCACAGATATCGATGTTCTCCATGCTAAGGAGAGTTTTGAGTGCATGCATCTTGAGGTTTAGACTTCTGGCGTTGAGTAGCATTACTATTAGTTTCTTATCCCTTGTGATACCTATGTAGGTGGGTTTGTCTTTTGAGCCTTGCCTAAAAAGGCACTATGGGGGTAGCAAGAGCCTTTGCCAATATCCGAAAGCCCAGGGGTGACAGGTGCAAGCCGTCCCTAGCGAAGCATTATGGCTTGTCGAGCATGTCATCCCAGGCTGACAGGCATTGGGTCCCCTTTGAATGACACCAATACTTAAGCCAATTTTTGAAATTGATCATCTTGTCTTCATATTGTGGCATCATTCTTGGTGAGGGTAAGATGCTACTCAATGTCAGGGTCATACCGGCCTGGGCTACATGCTCAGAGAGCTCCTCTATGTCTCTTTTCATGTAGTCCAGGGAGGTACATCTCAGGTCATTCACACCAGCATGGACAATGACTGAGTCATATTTGTACTTGCCTTGGAGTGACCTGAGTGCTTGTGTTATGTGGCAGATCCTAGCGCCCGACAGGCAGCTCACTGTGACCTTTTCCTTGTTCAGCCTGGTGAGCGGGACGTCAGTGTGCCTGACGATAGAGTCACCTATTACAAGTGTATCAGGTGTGTTGTTTAGCCTTAAGGGCTGTGACTGTTCGGCACACTAGCTTTGTGAGCTATGTGTTGCACGTGTTTTGTTTTGGGGTAGCGGTTGCTTGGGTGTCTGCTTTGGAGGTCTCTGCTGCTTAGGCAGATTTTTATTTAGAGCCTCCTAGTATGTTTTTGTGTGTTTATGTGTTTGGTTTGCTGTCGTGGTAGGTCTATGTGAGACTGGAATTGTAGTGAGTGTGGTTTCCTTCTCCTCCTGACTGGTTATGCCAGTACTGAGTTGAGAGAGCTTAGCCTCCAGTTTGGCTATATGGTTGCATCTCTCACATGTGTTGGAATTTGTTGGGAGGAGGAGAGGGTTGTCTGTGTACATGAGGCAGTTGTAACATTGCCTCAAGATTCCCAGATTCACCAGCTGGACCGGAGAGGAGATTGACAACTGACCTTTGGACATGCTAGAATAGTATTGGGAATTCCTTTATAATTGAAAAAAGGGCCAATGGGGAACAAGGTACTCAAGGGGAGTTTGTGAGGGTGTAGTGCTTTTAATTTTTTAGTGCTGACTTAGTGAGCAAGTGCCAGGTAACTTAAATGCAATGTCTTACAGGTAACTTAAATGCAAAAATGACAAACAGTAACTTTCTTTCAAGTGAAACAAGGAAATAAGTACAGTAAGCAATGCAGATATCACTAGGGATCCAGAGAAGCACTGAAAAGCTGCATTTTAGGTGGAATTAGCGTTTCATGGAAATAACAAGCAAACAAGCATACAAACAAAGCTAGATTCAGCAGGCCTGGATCTAGTCTATGCTACAGCAAACAAGGTGTACCAATTTCAGTAAGAAACAGTTCAAATATGCAGGCACTATAAGCCTTTAACCAGAATTTCCCAGCTCAGAAGGGCAGAGTCCAGCCTCTCCTCCCACAAGAGTGCAGACCATGAACCTTCTTAATGTAAAATAACTGGCCTGAAGCCCAAGTGCTTAAACCAGAACTAATACACTTTTAGAATAACAGACACTGAGCCCTCAATCAGCAGTTCCCAACTTAGAAGGATGTAAGCTACCTGTCCTGCCACCACAGTGCAGGCCACACACCTTCCTAATGTAAAACAACTGGTCTGAAGCCCAAGTGCTTAATCCAAAAGACTTAGAATGATAGCTACACTTTAATCAAGTTACTACCAAGCAGTAATAAATACAATTGAATACTTTAAAGAATGCCTGGATTAGTGCTCAAGTTATACAAACAAAGCTAGATTCAGCAGGCCTGGATCTGGTCTATGCTACAGCAAACAAGGTGTACCAATTTCAGTAAGAAGCAGTTCAAATATGCAGGCACTATAAGCCTTTAACCAGAAATTCCCAGCTCAGAAGGGCAGAGTCCAGCCTCTCCTCCCACAAGAGTGCAGACCACGAACCCTCTTAATGTAAAATAACTGACCTGAAGCCCAAGTGCTTAAACCAGAATTAATAAACTTTTAGAATAACAGACACTGAGCCCTCAATCAGCAGTTCCCAACTTAGAAGGATGTAAGCTACCTGTTCTGCCACTACAGTGCAGACCACAAACCTTCTTAATGTAAAACAACTGGTCTGAAGCCCAAGTGCTTAAACTAAAAGGCTAAGAATGAGTTACACCAAGCAGTAATAAATACAATTGAGTACTTTTAAGATGACACAAAAGCAAAATAAAGTAGGAAGAAACACAAATACAGTAAAAGCAGATAATTTTTTTTTAAGTGGAAAGAGAGAAAGGAAAGAGAGAAAGGAGTAGCAGAAACTAAGCTGATTGGCCTTCTCAAATGTTCTCCATGTACTGGGTAGAATGAGGTAATGACACTAGACTGGGAGGAGGGTCCCAGATCAAATTTACACTAGGAGTGGGCAACTGCAAAGCCACCAACTATAAAAACACTATACCAACAGAGAGGGAGGGTGGGAATCAAACTGCATAAATGTTTCTCACAGCTGAAAAGCAGCAGTGAGCCTTTAAATGAAAGTTTTAAACAGCTAAAGGAGCCTCTAGAAAAAGAGTTTAACTGCAACAAGTTATCAGAAACAAACAACCCAACAGATGCTTAATAAAAGTGGACAATTTCCAGTTAATACCTCACACACAGTGAAACTAGCTAGAAAAATACACAGCACACAAAGTGCTATAAATAACAAAGAAATAAAGAACAAAATAAACAAAAAACAGGATACTTAATGTTATATATTATAGCTCCGAGTTTCCTCAGTGTCCTTCCTTCGATCAGCTCAGTGTGAAATAGGCTTGTAAATTGTGACATAGGTTCCACCGTTGATGATAAGAAACAACTGTACAAAGCATTAACCTGCTAAGCATTAGTGGGTGCATGTATCACAAAAGTGGGAAATATATAAAAGCTGCCATATATAATAGGTGGAAAGAAAGACTTCTCACCATAATGATGTCACTTTCTGTATTATCTTGGAATGTGAATGGTCTCATAAGTATAGACAAAAGGAAAGAATATTTAATTATATTAAAAATGCAAGGTGCAAATAGCAATGCTACAGGAGACACATTTAGAAAAAAACTCAGTATGTGAATTTGATAAAGAAAGGGTTTCAGAATGTATATTCAGCATACTATTAGTAACAAAGGAAAAAATTAGTTCCAATAGTAATATAAGAGGGGGGTGAAGATAATAATGGTAGATTTGTGGTAGTAAGGGGGTAGTGGCAAGGGATGAGGATTATGCTGACATGTATTTATATTCTACCTAAAACTGCTATTATGGAGCTTACATTTTTGGGGGGAGAAACAATCAACTTTCAACAGGAAATATTATTTATAGCTAGGAACTTGAATTTGATTTGCAGCAATGAGGATGTATCTGGATGAACTGGAAAGGAAAATATAACAAAAGGGTGTAGATTTGTGAAGAAATTATGAAAATATTTGGTTTGAAAGATATGAATTAACATATAGGAACCTGGAGAAAATGTATATATTATTCCCCAAGATAAAATAACTAGACTACACTAGACAAATTATATTTCACAGGAGCATGCACCTTTAATTGAGAACTTTGACATATATCTAATAACTAGTTCAGATAGTGCACCAATAATTACTAGGATAAAAATGCAGGGTAATGAAGTAAAGATGAGACACTGCCACATCCCCACCTACCTGTTAAAAAGTGAGGAATTTAAGGAATGTGTAGTGAAAATTATTCAGGAGTGGCTCTGTGTCTCTACAGAGAGCTTGTGTCTCTACAGAGAACTTATTAGAAGTGTAGCCATTGATAGCAGTGGGGGGTAGTTTCACTTCATTGGTATTCTGTGTTTTAGCCTAGGGGTTGTCCTGCCTTATATAAGTGGTACATCTTGGGTTATTTCTGCTAAATATCTGAGCTTTGGCCAGCTAAGATCTACCTGCAATCAACTGGATGTATAAGCAAATTTAAGTACACTTTTATCTGCACTTTTTCATATAGTACTGTACTGTATTTATTTTTGTTTCTCATTGAATATTAATTGAACTGAAAATTGTGGCTCTGTGTCTCTACAGAGAGCTTGTGTCTCTACAGAGAACTTGTTAGATGTGTAGCCATTGATAGCAGTGGGGGGTAGTTTCACTTCATTGGTATTCTGTGTTTTAGCCTAGGGGCTGTCCTGGCTTATATAAGTGGCACATCTTGGGTTATTTCTGCTAAATATCTGAGCTTTGGCCAGGTATAAGCAAATTTAAGTACACTTTTATATGCACTTTTTCATATAGTACTGCACTGTATTTATTTTTGTTTCTCACTGAATATTAATTGAACTGAAAATTGTAGCTCTGTGTCTCTACAGTTAGTTCCCATCCCCCTCCCTGTTCTTGTTTTGGTGTTAATCTTGGTGGCTTTGAAATTGCACGTCCCTCTTGTAAATTTGTATTTGGAACTCCTCCTGGGCCCATCTCACTTGCTCACTCAACTGAGTGCAGTGAGATCATATTCTGATATCAGGCACTCCTACTGTGTACAAAGAGAGCATTTGAGAAGGACACCCCTGTAGCCTCTTTATCCTGCTCTGTTCCCTCCCCCCCAAAAAAACTTTATTCAGCTGCTCTTACTGTAACTGTCTTAGCTGCTGTTCTGCTTTCTGTTATCTGTTTAGTTGCTCTTACTCTGCACTGATTACTGCTTGTTAGTAGCCTTCTAATTTACCGCCTTCTGCACTTGTTTTTAGTCATTTGCTAATTTAATTGTATTTATTTAAACTGTATTTGCTGTAATATTGCTACACACTCAAGTGTGCTAGCTTACACTGCATTTGAATTGTATTTACTACTGTTTTAGCTGCTGTTCTGTAAAAAAAAAAAAAATTCTAAGCTTGTTTCCTGCCTTTCCTGTAACTAGTCTAGTCCAGATACTGACTTGCTGTATCCAAGACTGTTGGTAAGCTTCTGAGCCACCCAAGCCTTTCTGTGTTGGAGGGAAGCCTTCTACCTTATCAGAGGGAGTGGTAAGCACTAGGTAGCCTATCTACCACAGGAAGAGTGGGTTTTGGCCCAGAAATTGTAGTTCATTGGCTGCTTGGGCAGTCTTTCCATCTCTTTCTACTTTCTGGTTTAAAAGACCACATGTACATTTGGTCCCCACCTTTCCTGTAACTAGTCTAGTCCAGGTACAGATTTGCTGTATCCTGGACTGTTGGTAAGCTTCTGAGTCCCCCAAGCCTTTCTGTGTTGGAGGGAAGCCTTCTAGCTTATCAGTGGGAGTGGTAAGCACTAGGTAGCCTATCTACTACAAGAAGAGTGGTGTCTGTCCCAGAAATTATAGTTTATTGGCCATTTGGAAGCTTTTCCATCTCTTTCAACCTTCTGGTTTAAAAGCCTGCATTTGCGCCTGTTTCCTGCCTTTCCTGTTATTGGTCTAGTCCAGGTACAGATTTGCTGTATCCAGGACTGTTGGTAAGCTTCTGAGCCGACCAAGCCTTTCTGTGTTGGGGGGAAGCTTTCTAGCTTATTAGTGGGAGTGGTAAGTACTAGGTAGCCTATCTACCACAAGAGGAGTGGTTCCTGGCCCAGAAATTGTAGCTTATTGGCCGTTTGAGCTGTTTTTTCTCCATCACTTTCAACTTTCTGGTTTAAAAGCTGCATTTATGCTTGTTTCATGCCTTTCCTGTAACTAGTCTAGTCCAGATACAGACTTGCTGTATCCAGGACTGTTGGTAAGCTTCTGAGCCCCCCCACGCCTTTCTGTGTTGGAGGGAAACCTTCTAGCTTATCAGTGGGAGTGGTAAGCACTAGGTAGCATATCTACCACAGGAAGAGTGGGTTTTGGCCCAGAAATTGTAGTTTATTGGCCATTTGGACAGTTTCTTCATCTCTTTCAACTTGGTGGCTTAAAAGCCCGCCTTTGCACTTGTTCCCAGCCTTTCCTGTAACTAGTCTAGTCCAGGTACAGATTTGCTGTATCCAGGACTCTTTGTAAGCTTCTGAGCCCCCCCAAGCCTTTCTGTGTTGGAGAGAAGCCTTCTAGCTTATCAGTGGGAGTGGTAAGCACTAGGTAGCCTATCTACCACAAGAGGAGTGGTTCCTGGCCCAGAAATTGTAGCTTATTGGCCGTTTGGGCAGTTGTTTTTTCATCTCTTTCAACTTTCTGGTTTGAAAAGCCACACTTGTGCTTGTTTCCCACCTTTTCTGTAAGTAGCCTAGTCCAGATACAGGGTTGCTGTATCCAGGACTGTTAGTAAGTTTCTGAGCCTCCCAAGCCTTTCTGTGTTGGAGGGAAGCCTTCTAGCTTATCAGTGGGAGTGGTAAGCACTAGGTAGCCTGTCTACCATAAGAGGAGTGTTTTTTGGCCCAGAAATTGTAGTTTATTGACCATTTGAGCAGTTTGTCCATCTCTTTCAACTTTCTGTTTCAACAGCCCACATCTGCGCTTGTTTCGCAACTTTCTTGTAACTAACCTTTGGGAAAGCACTAGAAAGCCTTAAACTGATACAAGCACTCAATTATCCTTGTTAATAAGGAGAAATTAATTGTAGGCACTAAACAGCCTATAATTGCAAAGTACCTTGCCAAGGTAAGGGAAAACAGCTCTTGTACTTTACAGAAGAAACACCGAACCAAGCATGTCCAATGGTCAGCTTCCGGTGATTTCTCCTGTCCACCTGGTGAATCTGGGCATACTGGGGCAATACAGCAATTGTCTCTTGTACACAGACAACCCTCTCCTACTACTGTCCAACACTACAACCTGCAAGAGATGCACTTACATAACCAAACTGGTAGCAAAGCTCTCTCCAGCCAAGATTGTGCTAGACAGTCAAGAGGAGAAGGTTAACACCTGCACTACACCTCAAGCAACACATAGCCCTTCAAAACTCACACCACCAACATCTACACATAGTAACACTAAACCCACTCATGCAAAGGCCCTTAACATTAACCTGCCCAAGCAACAAGGACCTCCGAAGCTGAAATGCAAACAAATACCAATCACATCCAAAGTGACATATAGCTCAAAACACCAGTGTGCCACCAAACAACAGCCCCTAAGGCAAGACAATGTACCCAACACTTTAGTCATAGGTGACTCTATAGTCAGGCACACTGATATCCCACTCACCAGACTGAACAAGGAGAAAATTACTGTCAGCTGCCTGTCGGGTGCCAGGATCCGCCACATAACGCATGCACTCAAGTCACTCCACAACAAGTATAAATACGACTCTGTCGTTGTCCATGTTGGAGTGAATGACTTGAGATTTACCTCCATGGACTACATGAAAAGAGAATTGGAAGAGCTCTTGGATCATGTGGCCCAGGCAGGTATGACCCTAGCCCTGAGCAGCATCCTGCCTTCGCCCAGAATGATACCACAGTATAAGACAAAATGATTGGCTTCAACAATTGGCTAAGTTTCTGGTGTTATTCAAAGGGGATCCAGTATCTGTCTGCCTGAGATGACATGATTGACAGACCACGATGCTTTGCCAGAGATGGTCTGCACCTGTTGCCCCTGGGATTCAGGTTACTGGCTAAGGCTCCTGCCACCCCTATAGTGCCTTTTTTAGGCAAAGCTCAAAGGACAAAACTACCACCATAACAGATATAAGCATGCAAAATATGAAGGTAATGCTACTCAATGCTAGAAGTCTAAACCTCAAAATGCACCCTCTCGAGGCACTTCTAAAAATGGAGAACATCGATATCTGCACAGTAACTGAGACCTGGTTCAAGACTCCAGAGAGCACCCCAGCAATACCAGGCTACAAGTCTTACCACACTTTTCGGCCACTAAACCAGGACTGAAGCACTAAAGGCGAAGGAGTGTCCATATTCACCAAGGATATTCACACCTCTAGGCTAGTTGCCCAACACAATGCATCTGAAATCCTACAGGTGCAAGTAACACTTGGTAAGACTGCAATCCAAATTGTAGCTTGCTACAGATCCCCCACCATGCCCCAAGATTATCACTACACCTTTCTAAACATACTAGAAAATATTAAGATACAACCAAACACCCTCATACTGGGTGATTTCAACTACCCTGCCATTAATTGGGAAAACTACTCTGGTACCAACACCTTTGCCCAGTGGTTCTTGGAATTCATAAATTCCAATGCCCTGGACCAACTAATCCATAGTCCCTCCAGGGGCTCACATATCCTAGACCTGGTCATCACCAACATGGGAGATTGATGCTCCACACCAGTAGTCACTCCCTTGTTGGTCAGGTCTGAACATAAGCTAATCACCCTTGATGTCCACATCCCACCCCACCCCCAGTAGGGAAACCTCCATAAAAAACTTCTCCAAAGCCAACTTCATGCTACTCAAGTCAGAAGTGACAAACTTCATGACACCCATGCAGACAGGAACTGAAAGTTCAACTGGTGAATCCTACACTAAGGCACTGTACGAGCACATCACTCGTGCATGAATCATGCCATTCCAAACAGAACCAAGACGGTCTCCTACAAAAAAGGAACCCAATCTAGTGGTCCCCTGCCATAAACAAACTATACAACCGAAGGAAGAAACTGTTGCAGAAAAGAAGAAAATCCCAGGATGCAAAAAACTCCCTTACCAGTCTCAGTAAGAAGCTGAAATCCTTCATAAAATCCTCCAAAGCTAGTTACAAAAATAAAATTGCCAAAGGTTCCAAGGACAACCACAAGGCATTCTAAGGTTATATCAAGAATCTAAATGGCAATGCTCAGATCTGCTCTGAGCTACAACAGAATGGCATCAAATATACTGATCCCAAGGATATTGCCAATATCCTGGCAGATCGATTCAGTGCCAACTTCACCCACTCTCATCCCTTAAAGGGCCCATCTCAATATCAAAAGATTGCCAAATTCCAGTAATCACAGCCACACAGGTAAAAAGCGCACTCTCCAAAGCTAAGAATACAGCAACCATGGGACCAGACGACATCCTGGGCTGTGTACTACATGAACTACAAAATGAACTGGCACCTCACCTAAGTATCATGTTTAATCATAGCCTCATCTCAGGCTTCATGCCCAATGAGTGGCACACAGCTACAGTTATCCCACTCCACAAGGGGGGGGGTTTCCACCTTGGATCCTGGGAACTATCGTCCCATCAGTCTGACGAGCCAGATCTGCAAAGCCATGGAATGCATTATCATGGAACTTAAAAACAAAGACATTGGCAACCTTCAAACACTGGACCCCACCCAGTTTGTCTTTGTAAAGGGCCAATCTTGTCTCCTCAACCTGATTGACTTCTTCAAATCAGTCTCCAGAGCCGTGGACGAGGGTAAGGCAGTCCACACAGCCTATTTGGACCTCACCAAGGCCTTCGACACCATCACCCACTCTGGAATCATAGATAAACTTACTAAGGTGGGCATTAATCCCTACATCACTCGATAGGTTGCCAACTGGCTTACTGACAGAACCCACACTGTAAAAGTAGCCGACTCAAAATCCAGCTCCAGACAAGTGACAAGCAAAGTACCTCAGGGTTCAGTTCTGGGACCGCTCTTGTTTGGCATCTACTTCTCTGAAGTACAGGCCAGCACTAAGGGACTCTGGCTAACAAAGTTCGCAGATGACTGCAAACTGGGAGACATTATTGAATCCCCAAATGATGTGGCTGTTCTACGAAAGGGCCTTACAGAAACAGATGTTTGGTGCCGGAGCCATGGATTCAAGCTCAATGCCAAGAAATGTATAGTTATCTCCTTTGGGAAAAAAACAAGTACCCATGAATTACCACATAAGTGGCAGTACACTAAACACCAAAAGTGTGATAAGGGATTTAGGGACACAGGTGGACAGTAGTCTCACCTTCGATAACCACATAGCCACAGCAGTCAGGAAATCCTTCTATGTGGCACACCTCATCACCAAGGGCTTTTCATCCTGAAAAAAGGAGGTCATTGTCCCACTGTACTCATTCCTCATTAGACCCATTATAGAGTACAATGCCCTGTTTGGTATGTACCTCTTAAGACACCTGCAACAACTGGAAAGGCCACAGAAATACCTCACTAAAAGAATCACAGGCCTAAAGCAGATGCCCTATGCTGATCGTCTAAAAAAACTCCATCTATAGTCTGTTGTACATCGCCTACTCAGAGGTGATCTCTGCTTAACATACAAGGCCATGTCAAACCCTGAGCTGTTGGACATGCTCCACTTAAAGAAATCCCAATCCCTCAGAGACACATGGTCATCATAATGAACAAAACATGTTGGAAAGATAGGTTCCTGACCCAGAGACCCCCCAGACTCTGGAATAGACTGCCTATATATGTCAAGCAAAGCGCCTCTTTGGCCCTCTTCAAAAGGAACCTTGACAATTGGATGGGAGAAAGGAAATTCACCCCAGGGATCACATCAGTCACCTTGCTAGACAAGGGACCAGGGAAGTAAATATTCTGAGAAGAAATAGCCAGGGAAATGTTATGGCTAGGCTTGTATAGGCCCTAGGGCCGATAGCCTAGTATCAACCTATGAATCTATGGAAAATAGAAAGTACTCCTGAAGTTATACCTAGTGAGTGGAATAAAATGAAAGTGGAATTTAAAATAGGGTAGAAATAAAAGAAATAGACATCGGGTTAAGAGGTAATGAGAATTATTTAGAGGGCTAACAAAGGTTAAAATATTACAGAATAAAGGGACTCTCACAGAACAAGAGGAGGTGCAATCGCAGATTGCTAAAGAGAAAATAACGGAGTACCTGGATAATATGCATGTATTTAGAAAGATTGCTGTTAAGCGTTTTGTTTTTTGATAATACCTCCAGAGCACAAAAACTCTTGGCAACAGAAAGTAGAAAGGGTTGTTGACAAAACTTAGGGAGCCTATAACAAGAAAAATAGCCAGAGAACCTGTGGAGGTATTAGAGATATTTTTGAAATTTTATGAAACTTTGTATAAAACAGAGAAGTGGGGAAATCAAGAAAAGCACAAATGGAAATACTTATGGAAGACTTAAATATGCCAAGGTTAGAGGTTAATAGTTAAGATAGAAGGAGATGAGATAAAATGGTGATATATAGCCAATCTGCAGGAAAATCTCCAGGAATAGATAGTATTCTGGTGTAAGTCTGGAAGCTAGGTATGAAGAACGTGATAAAGATCTGGTAGGTTTTGTTTAACAGTATTTTACATGGAGGGGAGTCACCAACATCTTGGAAAAAAGCTTTGATGTCTGTAATACCTAAAGATGATGAAGACCCATGAGATCCAGCCTCATGCAGGCCAGTTTCAATTTTAAATCATGATTATAAAGTGTTTATGTCTATAATGGCTAAAAGAATGGCAAATGTGATGCCAAAAACAATGGATATTGATCAATGTGGTTTCCTGGAGTGAAGGCAAACATTTGACAACATTAATAGAACAATGATTATCCAGAGGAAATCAGAATGTAAGAAAGCACAGTTGTTGTTTGTGGGTCTTGATGCAGACAAAGCATGTAACCCAGTAAGCTGGGATTTTATAAGTAGAGCAATGGAAACATTTGCATTTCCTGATACAATAATAAGAAAGGATGTATAAGGGATGAAAAGCAAACATCAAAGTAGGAGGGTTCCTCTCTGTTAAGTTGTGTCTGATCAGAGGAACCAGGCAGGGGTATCCTCTTTCTTCTTTGTTATATTTAGAACCATTCGCAAAGAAAGTAAGGGGCTCAGAAATGTAAGGATATAATTGGTATGGTGTTCAAGAAAAGTTGGCTTTATCTGCAGATGACATTATTTTCTACATGATGGAAGCAGAAAAGGACATATTCATGTTGTGAAATTATTTATTTATTTGTTTTTGTTAACCATAAAATTCTACTGCGCTGGAGTGAACCCATTTTCAGTGGAGGCCTGGGGAAAAAGGCTCCAAAAAATATTCATGATACAAGAATTTGTTTAGACAGTTATTTATAGCATATACCAATTTGCAAGAGTAACAACAGGAGAGTCAGAAGTAGCATTGAACAATTATATGAATGTATGTTATGAAAGTAAACTTTGATACATAGCAAGGTATTCAGTACATACAGAGTTTAACAGAAGGCAAATCATTTTCACATACACAGTTTTGTTGTACATAATATACTATGTGATTAACTATAGAATATTCATAAGCTAGGCGGGAATAACTACACAAGATTTTCTTATACCACGTGAAGCAAGATGAGGTACGCTGTGCTTTTGAAGGGTGACAATTAGGAGAAATGATGATGAGTATAGGTAACTGAGAATGATCTGAGACTGTTCTGTTTTTTTGTCAGGATATAAAAGTAAAGAAGAAAAAACAAACGCTGTAGCTATAAACCATGTACCCATACATGAACTGGTTCAGCAATATTCATATTTATGGGGACAAAATACAATGAAGTATTTAGGAGTATGGATTAAAAAGGGTTCTCTTATGGCAGCTAAGGATATATGAATGATGTTTTTAGTCCCTTTAGTTTTTACACACAGGCCAGACATATTTTTATCAACCAGAGGAGAGTTTGGGGATAATAATTAATAAAGATTAAAGGACTTTATCTGGGAGGGAAAGAGGGCAAGAATCAATTGGGATAAGCTGATCCTTCCAATTGAGCAAAGACATTTAGGATTACCTGATTTGAACGGATATTTTAGAGCTAGCGTTCTTATAGATAACAAGCAGAAAGCTACAATTAAAAGTGGAAAGGGATGATGATGAAACAAGGGGGTAATTCAAGAAATAAGGCAAGAGTGAGATTTTGAATGCAGATCTTTAAGGGAAATAACGACAGTCATAAGAATATTATATTTATAAAGTAGCAGAAAGTATATTAAGAACTAAGCCAAACAAAAATGGAGAAAAGGGATTCTGTCTACAGAGATGTCTCTAATTAGAGGTACAGAGAATAGGCAAGAGAGGGTTGGAATTTACTAGAAGAAGCTAGCAAAGGAACCAAAGTACTAGGAACAGATACTTAGGGGAAAGGTAATAAAATGGGAAAAGACTAAGAAGCCATTTGCACTGCAGGCTACTGATTGCCTTTCCTATCAGGGGTTGATATCAGAGCATAGACAAAAAGAAATAGGGGAATCTTAAATGAAAGGCCTGCACTGGTTGAGTTTTTAACTGAATACACAACAAAACTGCTATTAAAATATAATTAGTAGGACATATAAAATATTGCATGATAACTATAGGAATCAATCAGTAGAAGTTAGAAAAGATTGGGAGGAGAGATTAGATAAGCAATTCACAAAGAAACAATTGGATGAAATATGTATGAGTGCCGAAGCACTTTACTGAGTAGTCTGCAGAGAAATAAAAGCTTATACAGCTTTACTTTGCACTAATGCCTAGCGGCTCTGCAAATTGGATGCTTAAACTGTGCAGACGTCAGTGAAGTGCAAAACGAATACTTGGTTATAAAGGGACCATCTTGAATATCTCTTCAATATTAACTTTGACACTCTTAGCGAGTGTAAGTGGCCTCCCCTTCAAAATTGCTAGGACATAGTGACTTCTTATCTAAACCTCACATTCTAGCTATTCTGTTTGTAATGGGCAGGAATTTTCTTTAGTCGCACATAGACCAAACAGATTCTGTGCTGGTTTGCCAGCAGAAAATCTCTCAAATTCACACCCTGGCTTAGTGCCTAAAGTAATGAATATCATTTAGCCGCTCACATAGTTATTATTATTTGGCCCATTTTTAAGTGCTGTGCGTGGGCTATAAAAGCAAGTACCATACTTACCTAATTGATTAAATAGCAGAGAACTCTCACTTTTAAAACCTAACTTAGTGTTCTTTCTTTTTTTTAGCCGCTTTCATAGCTAGTAAATTGCCCATATTTAAAGTGCTGTGTGTGGGCTACAAAAGCTAGTACCATACTTTCCTATTTGATTAAATAGTAGAGAACTCTCACCTTTTAAAACATAGCTTAGTGTTTCTTAAACTTTGTGAATGATCACTTAGCCAGTGAATGACCCAAATTTAAAGCGTTGGGCATTGGGCTACAAAAGCAAGCTCCATTTTTTATCTAATTGCTTAAATATTTAAGGAATGTTATTACTGTTTAATGATCAGGAGCGGTGCTCTTTGCTATATTGACTAGCTTTGGTGCTTCATTTTAAAGCGTTGTTACCATCTACCTGTTTTTCTTGGACAATTCTCTCACTTATATGTACCTCTATAAGAACTAGAAATATCTGCTTACTCTAACTTAACTTGCTTTATGACATTCTAGTCTAGTATGTGAATACCTAGCGTAGCTGTCTGTTGAGACATGCTTACATTGTTTCAATTACTATCTGCATAATTGGTACCTCAGTAATATTATTGTATTTTTTGGTTAAGTTTGAGCATTTTCTGAATGTGTAATTGTGTCTTCTAGACTTTCACTGCACTGCTTCGGTCTAAATACATGCACCTAACTAACTTAGAAAAAAGGTATATCTAGCTTGCAATTGTTATTCCATGGTATTTATGTCTTCTGAGTGACAAAAATGATGTTTTACTTCAACTGCCTAGGATATTTTTGCCTGTATTTTTTACTAAGGGCTGCCTGTTAATTTCTTGCCTATACATTTTTCTCTCTCTCCTAAAAAGTTCCCAGCTTCCCAACCTGCTACTCCTGAACCAGGACATTAAGTACCTGCCTACCGGACTACCAAGGACCCTTTCAAGCTACCTGCAGTCTCATCCTACGGCCTTCATATCCCTGTACCCTCACTGAAAAGGAAGAAATAAAGTATGTTATTAACCAAACCTGGCAATAAAAGAATACGTTAGTAACCTTAACACTTCCAAGTGGTTTAAATAATGCTTCCCAGCCGGGACAGCCAGCAGCCTCACTCCCCCCTACCCTCTATATGGTAACCAGTATTCCTTTCTCACCTCTATTCTTTCACCTTAGCTGAATATATTGCCTTCCCAATTCCCTGCCTAGCCTTTTCCTTGAAGGGACCTCTGCTGCAATACATCTGTCCACTAGGTGGCACCAGTATCCTGCCCTACCTTATATGCCTATCCCACAGCTTATAATATAATTATTTTCATTCCTCTGGCCTCAACACTTAATTGTGGCATAACCTCTTTCTTCCTCTTAGTTTTTTTTACTACAACCATCCAACTGTCCTCCTACAACTGTAACTCCTGTCTCCTTCACCTCTTTACGTACCTACCTTTGACTTACCTTCAGTAGTCTGCTTTCTTACTGATTGTTCTTCCTGAACTGTTCCCTTGATTTGTCTCTACCTGCTCTGTTTGCCCTGCAGGATCACTCCGCTCTCCTACCCTGCCCCCAAATCTCACCCGCCCCCAGCACCTCTACATTTATTCTTCCCATACTCCCCCCACCCATATCAATTAACTAATCATAGTCCTCTCCTTATTACCCCTCCCACTCTTACTCCTCCCACTTCACTATCCCATACCCTTCTCTACTCTTAGTCTCCTCCCCTCCTCCTTGTAAATGAATAAAACCCCATCTACTTCCATACCTCTCCTCTTCAATAAGCCAGTTCACTTCCACTATAATGCTCCCTTCAATACCCCCCATTCTAAAAATTCCCTCCCCAGTCCTCTATACTGCCTGGGTCCCTTGCTCCCTTCTTGTACTACTAATTCCTCTTTATTATGCTACTTCTTACTCTTCCAAAGCACCCCCATGCCTACCCTCTACTCAAACTATCCCTTACACTCACCTGCAACCACTTTTATGCACTCACTTCCACTCTATATCCTCTTCACTTATTCCGCCTAACCTGCTGTACCTATTCTATCCCAAACACTTCTCCATCACAACAAAAACTTTTACTCAAACTACTGCTATCCCCAAACAGCTTCCTATTATACAAACCCAAAAGGCTAAAAGTTATTTCCTGTAATGTCCTAGCCTTATCTGGAGATATCCATCCCAACTCCAGCCCTTGTCTCACTACAAACAACTCCTTCTCCCCACCCCCTACGTCTCCCACTACATATAACCCTTTCCCCCCTCCCCATTCTTCCTCTGCCTTCTCTCACAACACTCTTAAGTTCTTCACTATCAATGCCCAGAGCCTTAATAACAAAGTACACCAAGTACAAGCTTGGATTAACCACAACCAACCTGACATCTTAGCGATCTCCAAAACCTGGCTAAAACCCCATATTGCGGACTCTGAAATCTTACCTCCTGGTTTCCATATCCACAGAAATGACCAATTAAATAAAAAAGGTGGCGGCTCTGCTCTAATCTACTTTAACCTTCTTTCCTTAATCCCTCTTCAAATCCCAACTCCACAATTCAAAAATACTGAACTAACAGCAAGTCTCCTAAGACTTTATAAACATAAGAATATCTGCATTATTTTCCTATATATCTCCCCAGGCGACAACATCTCTACCCTTGAAGATATTCTTCACTGGGCCTCAACTGAAATAAAGTATGAAACTTACATTCTAGGCAACATTAATATCGATTGGAATAAAATCAACACTCCCTCTCCCTCCCTATCCATTAACCTCTACAACTTCACACAAGTAATCCACTCAACCACCCGTCCTAACAAAATTCACCCCCCAGGATCCATCCTAGACTGGATCCTAGTCTCCCATCCAAACAAAATAATTCACTCTGGCACTATCCCAGACACATTTAGTGACCATCTCCCTGCTTTCATTCATCGTTCAGCTAACTCCACCCAATATCAACACCATTACATTCCCACTCATAATTTTAGCAACTTCAACCCCACAACTTTCTCAAACATTTTTAAACAAATTAACTGGCAAATCCTAAATACTCTTCCCCTTGACAAAGCTGTAGAACATTTCAACTCTGTCTTCCTAAATACTCTTAACTCCCTAGCCCCTCTAAGAAACAATCGAGTCAAAGCTAATTCTGCTCCTTGGCTGTCCAAAGAAACAAAACAAATCATGCACCACAGGGACAAATCCTGAAGCTTTACCAGAAAAATAAAATGCCTACTACTTTGCTCCAATACACTCAACTCTGCAACCATGTAAAAAAACTAATCACCATGGACAAAAAAACTACTACAATAAGCTTCAGTCCAACAATAATAAGAACCCAAAATAATTCTGGAAATCAGTTAATTCCCTTCTCCATCCAGGGTCCAGGAATAATCCCTGCCCTGACCCAAGTATAACTGACATTGAACTGAGCTCACATTTCAACTCATTCTTTACAGAATCCATAGCTAACCTAACCAAACGTTTCCCAAACAACAATCCACACAACTCTCATTCTTCAACACCCAACAGCCCTAATAACTGTTCCCTCAATTTCCAGCTCAAACCAGTTTCAACCATTATTATAAAAAGGCTCATATACAAACTAAAGCCATGCTCCAATGCCCCTGACAACATACCCTCCTCCTTCCTCAAATGTGCTGCTGATGGTATTGCTCTCCCAATCAGTATCCTAATAAACAGATCCTTAAAAGAGTCATATGTACCCATCTCTGGCGCTCAGCCTACATTCTTCCTCTTCACAAAGGAGGCAAAAACACCAATATTTCCAATTTCCGCCCCACTGCCCTACTCTCTCCAATATCCAAAATTCTAGAAAAATGTGCCCACCACCAACTTATGCCTTTCTTAACCCAAAATCAACTCCTAACACCCACCCAACACGGCTTACGCCCCGGCCACAGCACCATAACTGCCCAACTATCCTTCCTAGAAACAGTCAATCGAGCCTGAGATTCTGGACTACTAGTATATACAGTACTCCTAGATCTCTCTAAAACATTTGACACCATTTCCCACAAACACCTTCTCTTTCATCTTGCCAACCTTAATCTCTCCCCTAATACTCTATCCTGGTTCTCTAGTTACCTAAAAGACAGATCTCAAGTTGTCAGATGGAAGAACTCTACCTCCTCCTTCTTACCAACACCCACCGGCGTTCCCCAGGGGTACATTCTCAGACCCATGCTTTTCAACATCTTCATTAATAACATTCACGCTGTCATCCCTGACACAACAGTTATCCAATACGCTGATGACTCAACTTTAGTCTGTGCTGCCTCTAACCTTCCTGAACTACAGACTAAAACTCAAATAGCATTTTCTACCACTGAGAACTGGATGCACCAAAACCATCTCTCTCTCAACGCAAATAAATCTAAAATACTACTTTTCCCTCCCTCCATGGCTTTCTCATGACAAAAATGCTTTCAAAGTCCTAAGCCAAACCAACACTGCTAGAGAAGTGGTCCCTTTTGCAAAACTTCTTGGCATTACCATAGATGAACACCTTAAATTCGATATCCACATACAAAACATAAAGAAAACCCACCAAAAGTTAGGTATGCTCTATAGGAATAACCTCTTTCTCTCCAACTCCTCTAGGCATACCTTGCAACTACCTACCTTCTACCTTCTTTACTATATGGAGCCCCTCTTCTAACTAATCTGTCTTCTTTCAACACCTCAGAACTTGAAATTTGCTATAATAAGATCTCTAAATTTGCAACTAAATCCAAAATCTCTACTCATCACTGCCTTACCCTACAATCACTGAACTGGCTAGAACTCTCTAACCACCTAGACTATCTTCAACTAACCACCGCTCACAAATTAATATTCTACCCAGATAAATGCTCAGCCTTAACAAACATCCTTCCCCCATACATCCCAAACAGATCTCTGAGATCTGAACACCAAAATTTAATTTCTATCCACAAACCCAAACGTCCTGCTGGCCAGCTTCTACTCTCTTTCTCTCTAGGCAAGAAATGGAACTCTCTCCCTCCTTCACTTAGGACTATACCAAACTCAGAAACCTTCAAGACCCAACTTTTCTCATACCTGTCATCCAAACGGAAATGTTCCTGCTTACACCCTACCTAAATTAAAGGGAATTCCCCAGTGAGCTCTTCATACTCCTTGCTCCTCTCTTCCCTCAAACTAATATTTCTATTCTCCTAAAATAGACTTAAGTTGACAGTCACTGATTAAGCAATTCTCTGACCTGACTCCAAGTATGTAAATATTGTAAATATCACAGTATTTCTATTGTCTGCACAGCAAGTTTTTACCTTACTTAATTAAAACATCTGCATGCAAACTGCCCCCCCTTCTAATGTAAAAACACAAGAAACCTCAGATCTTTATTTTACAGATAGCTGATCATGCTGCGCTAAATGGAAATACCTGTAAACCGTGTTTTCTATCTGTTAACTGTGTTTTTGATGTACATTTTATGCATTTGCATTTCCTTACTGTATGACTTTTATACATGTATTATACCTTTAACATTATGTAACCATTATTGTATTGCTTATGGAGCTTTTCTCCCCGGGGCTCCACTGAAAATGGGCACGTTCTGGCCCAGTGGACTTCCCCGGTAATCAAACAGAAAATAAAATAAAATAAATAAAGTATGATGTCCAAGTATGAAATAAAATCTAGAAGATTTAGGATTTTTACCTAGAAGTGTTTGCATAGATTCTTTTATATGACAAGCAGACTGCAAATAACTTTTCCTTGGGCAAATGTTGGAGGTGTAACTGGGAAGAAAAAGGTATCTGGAAGCATAAGTTCTCATAGTATGATGAGATGGCAAACTTTAAAAAGTCCCTACAGAGTACTCTGTCAGGAATACTGGGAGAGCAAATAAATGCAACTAAGGAAATTATTTTATTGAGCTGGGATACAGGATCTCAACTGTCTAGAACTCTAAACATAGTAAGACCTTAAGTTTAATTCTGAGGGCTACCAAAAATCTGTTTCTAGAAAATGTAAATCAAAGTCTAAACCAACTATACTTGAAGTGGTGAATATTTTAATAGAGATAAAAGAACCAGAAGTAGGAGTTATAGAAAAGTGTAGGAATAAATTATACAGAAAAAAAATGGAAATTGTGGGAACAAATCATGCAGAAAATGTTCTGGAGGAGAAATGAGGTTTAAGAGAAGGCAGGAGTTGAACAATTGATATGCTGCTTTCTTTATTTGGTATAAAACAATATATGTGATGTATTATGTTTGTAAATGTGAACTTGTTAAAATAGTTTGATTGCTTTTATAAATACACGTTTGTCTGGGTCACAGATGAAAATTCAATCCAGGTGTTTTAAAAAAGAAACAAAAATATATACCATAGTTTGGTGTAAGTTTATTTTAGCCACATTTGAAAGTAGTTTAGTCTGAGTTTATTATAGTGATATGCCATGTTTTGGTATGATTTACTCTGAGCTTATAATAGCAATCTGCAATGTTTGCATGTGGTTTATTTTGAGTTTATCATAGCAATATAAAATCTTTGGGCATAGTTTACTCTGTGTTTATTGCAGAAATATGCATTTTTTGGTTGAGGCTTGCTTTATGTTTACATATACTGGATATGGTCTGTCAGGAAAATGAAACCAAGTGATGAACAGTATATAGTCTGCTTATTCTTATTGCACAGTGGCGTAGTGGTTAGTGTTATCACCTCACAGCAAGAGGTTTTCTTGCGAAGCTCACCTTGGATGATTTTATGAGGGATCGTAGTTTCTTGCTGATACTAATCAGGGATGTCTTCCCTTCTTGGGATTTTAGGTTAGTACTAAGCTAACTGCCCTTGCGAGCCATTTTAAGCCTAGCCAATTATCCCTTGTGAGACTCAAACCCTGTACCTTGTGTTTGTAAGGCATACACCTTAACCATTAGGCCACCCTCCCAACAGCCTCCCTTTACTCTTTTCTGTACTAGTTTCCTCCTTCTATTGTATAACTTGTTTATGGCAGGGGTCCACCAGACTGATTTCCTTTCCTTGGAGGAGTGAGTCTTGGTTTTGCTTGGGATAGCACGATCCATGCATTCTTGTAGGTGCCTGTAGAATGCATTAGTAAAGGATTTTCCAGCTTGGACAGCATTATCCTTTAGGATGGGGGCTTTGAAACTTTCCACCACGGTCTTAAGTAATGTAAAGTTTGCTTTTGAAAAGTTTTTCACAGTGGTTTCCTTGTCCAGGGGTGGGGGCGGAATGTGGATACCAGGTGATGACCAGGTCCAATATGTTGTCACCTCTGATGGGAGTGTTGGCGTTTGAGTTTATAAATTCTAGAAAATGTTGGGCAAGGGAGTTAGTACTTGAGTAGTTCTCCCAGTTAATGTTTGGGCAATTGAAATCACCAAATATTAGGGTGTTTGGTAGGACCTTTATGTTTCCCAGTGTTTCCAGAAATGCGGAATAGGGGTCCTGGGACATGGTGGGTGATCTGTAGCAAGCTACAATTTGAATTGCAGTTTTGCCCATTGTTAGTTGCACGTGGATGATCTCTGAAGCATCGTGCTGTGCCACTAATCTGGAGGTGTGGGTATCCTTGATGAATATGGATACGCCCCTGCCTTTTGTATTTCAGTCTGCGTTCTGTGGCTGAAATGTATGGTATGAGTTGTAGCCTGATAGTGCTGGGGTGCTCTCTGGAGCCTTAAACCAGGTTTCTGTTACTGGACATATATCGATTTTCTCCATACTGAGGAGTGCCTCGAGTGTGTGCATTTTGAGGTTTAGACTTCTGTCAGTGAGTAGCATTACCCTCAGTTTTTTGTTACTTGTGCTATTTACGGTGATGGGTTTGTCTTTTGAGCCTTGCCTAAAAAAGGCACTATGGGGGTGGCAAGAGCCTTGGCCAGTATTCGAAAGCCTAAGGGTGACAAGTGCAAGTCATCTCTAGCAAAGCAGCGTGGCTTGTCGAGCATGTCAACCCAGGCGGACAGACAATGGATCCCCTTTGAATGACACCAGAGACTTAGCCAATTGTTGAAATTGACATTTCTTTTCTTTATACCTTGGTATCATTCTTGGTGAGGGTAGAATGCTACTCAGGGTCAGGGTCATACCAGCCTGGGCTACATGATCAGAGAGCTCTTCCATGTCTCTTTTCATATAGTCCAGGGAGGTACAGCTCAGGTTATTCACACACAACAAGGACAATGACAGAGTCATATTTGTACTTGTTCTGGAGTGAACTGAGTGCTTGTGTTATGTGGCGGATCCTGGCACCCGACAGGCAGCTAACAGTAACCTTCTCCTTAGTCAGCCTAGTGAGTGGGACGTTAGTGTGCCTGACTATAGAGTCACCTATTACTAGTGTGTTGAAAGATAAAAATAATTACTTCCCACTGCTAAAGAGTAGCTGGCACAGGTACAAGCTCAAAAGAAGTCAAAGCAAGCTACACTCCACGGCTGTAATAACCAATAACTCGAGTAATAAAACCAAATATATTCCGTTGGCAAAATGCTAAAATAATAAAACAGTGTCCCCAAAAGTCACATACGATAAGCACTTTCGATACATCTTCCTCAGATCATTAATATGCTGGGACTATGAATGCCTGTTTTTAAAGATATCCAGAATCCAAAACAATCTTTCCTTATTAGAAAACCAATTACTGTCTCTTCTTACAGGCACACCTTCTTTTTATTCAATGGTGGGTCTCTTATCTTTGAGTATCGGTCTTAAAGGAATCACTGCATTCAGACCAGGAAGTTGGTCTGCTCTTATGTTGATTATCCATTTAGATTCTCTTATATCTGTTCTATAGGTGACATCACCTAGCTTCATTCCCATAAAGACTCGCTCCATAACTTTAAACACAAAAAGAGTGTGTCAGAAAAATATTTACATGTGCAGCAAGGGCATTATGTGAATCTTTCGCACGAATGTCCCTTAAATGTCTCAAGATGTGATTTTTAAAGGCTTGATTCATCTTGCCCACATAGTAGGCAGAACAGGATGTGCAGGTTGCCAAATAGATAACATTTTGTGTGATACATGTTGTTTTACTCTAAATGTACTCCTCTTCCCAGAATTAGGATGACAGAAGAGATTACTACAATCTATATATTCACAAGCTGAACAATTTCCACATCGGAAAGTTCCCCTAGGACCCAGAATCTCTGGTTTAGAGAAACCATCTTTGCTGCATAACAACCTTTTCATGTTCTTTTTATTCTTATATCCAAAACTAGGTTTATTTCCCACGATCTCCCTTAATCTGGGTTCCTGTGCGAGAATGGGCCAAAACTGTTGTATTCTCCTCTCAATTTGCATGTTGTCAGTACTATAAGTCATCATTACTCTTAATTTATTAGCTTCACCTTCACTCTTATGTCCTTGGTTCCCATAAGTTCCTGCATTGTTTTTTCTATAATCTCTCTTCTTTTCTCTTGCCAGTACCAAGTCTTCCATAGAAACTGAGATATATTTTGCATTGTAGCCACGTGCTCTTAAATTCTTCTGCAAATTATGTATCTCTTTCTGTGCTGTTGCTTCATGGGTACACCTCCTTAGAATTCTTGCAGAATCATTCCGCATGCTATTCCTTGTAATGTGCCTCGGGTGCATGCTACTTTTGTGTAGATAGTGATTTCTGCAGGTAGTTTTTCTATGTAACGCTGTACTAACATTATTCCCTTCTTCCATTATGATGTCAACATCCAGAAAACTCACAGATAGCTGAGACCATTGTCTTGTCAGTTTTAAAAAAGTGGTTGCCACATTTATATATTCTAGGAAGGAGTTAAATTGACTTTCTTCTCCATTCCAGAGCACAAAGATGTCATCCACGAACCGACCATAAAACAGAATATTCTTACACCAAGGATTCATGGAATTAAGTATATGAGTATATTCCCATCCTGTCACAACAAGATTCGAGTAGCTATTTGTGCAGGAGGTACCCATCGCAACCTCCCAAAGCTGCCAATAAATGGATCGTCCATAGACAAAATAATTATTTTCTAAAACTAACTCCAGTAGTGTACATAACCTATCAACCTCTGATCTACTGGGATTGCTTGCTAAAATTTCCCCTACGGTTTCAACCCCATAATCATTGGGTATAGGGGTGAAAAGGTTGTTCACATCCATAGTGGTTAACAACAAGTTACAATGGCCTTTGTTCTCATCCATAGCTACTTACAACTTGCTAAGAAAATCATCTGTATCTCTTAAAACTGTATCAATATTTGTCAATATTTTTCTAAGCTCTTTCTTGACATAAAGAGACATAGTCTCTGTTACCCATCCTTGCCCAGATACTACTGGGCGTAATGGAGGATCATATAGATCCTTGTGGATCTTTGGTAACCCATTTATCGAGGGTATAGTTGGATGTGTCGTCTGAAAGAAATTGAACAACTCTAAATCGATGACTCCTTCCAATAACATGTCATTAAGTTGTGCCTCAACTTTCTGCATAACACTTTTGAGCTTCGCCAATGTCACTTCGACATATGTCTTCTTATCTTGCAACATTTCAAGCATTTTATGTGTGTACCAACTTGCATCAAACACAACTACAGCACCTCCTTTGTCTGTGAGTTTAAGCACAATTTCATCATTCCGCTGTAAGGAAAATAAGGCTTGTCTTTCTTCACAGGTAATGTTTTGAAAATGTCTTGTACCTGGCCCTAGCCTCATTTTCTCAACTTCATTGCTGCATAAGCATACAAAAAGATCAATGGCTGGATGATTAAAGAGAACAAAAGTGCTAGTTTTTTTCATAGCTTTTATACTAGAAGTACTACCACTGCCATAAATGTTCTTTAAAGTGACGTTACGTCTGAAGCACTTCAAATCTATAACAAATTCACTTAAATCTGACCTCTTTATTACTAGTGTGTTGGGTATGTCATTTTGCCTTAAGGGCTGTGATTGCATGGCACACTGGTTTTGTGAAGTATGTGTTTCATGTTTTGTGTTGGGGGTGGAGGTTGCTTGGATGTCTGCTTTGGTGGTCTCTGTTGCTTTTGCAGATTTTTATTTAGAGCCTCAGAGTATGTTTTCATGTACTTATATGTGTTTTTTGCCGGTGCTGGTTTAATGGGTCTATGTGAGACTGGAGGTTGTGGTGCAAGTATTTCCCTTCCTCCTCTTGACTGTCTGATCCAGTCTTGGGTTGAGAGAGCTTAGCCTCCAGTTGGGCTGCATAATTGCATTTCTCACATGTATTAATGTTTGGTGGTAGGAGGAGAGGGTTGTCCATTTACATGAGGCAGTTGTAACATTGCCTCAAAATACCCAGATTCACCAGTTGGACTGGAGAGTACACTTGAAACTGCCCTTTGGACATGCCTGGATAGGTACAATGAACTGTTTTACTGATTGGCTGGTAGGGTCGAATAGAGAGCCTTGTGCTTCTGTACAGTATAGGGGGGGTCTAGTGCTAGGGTTTATAAGTGCTTGCTATGAGTTTTGAGCAAGTGCCGAGTTGAGAAATGAATGGCTTGAGTAATTAAGTTGAAAGTTTGTCTAGTTCCAAGGGAAAAATTGAAGAGGAGACTTTGTGGAGTCGGGAATAGTTGTACCCTAGCTAACCGGCGCTGCTCAGTGCCCAAAACTGGCAAGTGTGGTTTTTATAGCAGGGAAATAAAAGAGATAGAAAAGAGCCCAAAAAAGCCAATAAACTACTAATTTCTGGGCTGAAATCACTCCTCCAGGGACAGATAGGCTGCTCAAAGCTCCTCTCTCTCACAGGTGAACAGAGAAACTTCCTTCTATCCAAGTAAGGTATGGGCAAACACAGAGATTTGTAACACAGCCCTGAATTCAGTACTAACCTGAAAACTGGACTATACTAGCTTAGAAAGGTGGGAAACAAGTATATATATATATATATATATATATATATATATATATATATATATATATTTTTTTTTTTTTTAGAAAATAAAGCAGATACAATCAAAAAATACTTTCAATACATAGAAGAGGATACTTATTGTTATATATCTCAGAGCTGGAGTCAATGCCCCTAGTATTAAAATAGGAAGAAACACAAATACAGTATGAGCAGATGAATAAAGTGCAATTTATATATATATATATATATATATATATATATATATATATAGAGAGAGAGAGAGAGCAGAAAATGAACAAACTGATTTAAACAAGTTACCCAATTAACCAGAAAGAAGCTCAAAACTAAGCCCTGTTCCAGCAGTCTTCAATCAGACAAGTTCTATCTGCACACTCCTGCCACTGGGATGTAGGGGAATCTTCTCCAAAAAAATATGGCCTGCATCAGTGCTCAAATTATACAAACAAAGCTTTTCTTAAGAAAGCAAACTGAAAGTACAATTGTATAACATCTTACTATAACATCTTACTCCTGAAACCAAAGATTCAGCCCCAATAACTCTCAGTCCCCCCCTTTCACTCTAAAATCCATTCCTACTCACACTATAAAAAAGCTCCTACTAAAGTTAAAACCTTGTTCTAATTCCCCAGATGACATTACATCCAACTTTCTCAAACTAGCCACTGATGGCATCGCCCTTCCCATCAGCATCCTAATCAATCGCTCCATCCAGGAGTCCTACGTACCACACCTCTGGAAAAAAGCCTTCATCACCCCCCTCCAAAAAGGAGGTGACAACTTTTCAATCTCCAACTTTCGCCCTACTGCTATCCTATCCCCTATCTCAAAGATACTTGAAAAATGTATTCACCTGCAACTTTTATTCTACCCTCCTCCTCGACTTATCCAAGCCTTTTGATACTGTCTCCCATGAGCTTCTGCTTTCTAAACTCTCCCATCTTAATCTCTCCTCCTCTTCTATCAAATGGTTTACCAGCTATTGTTCAGCCAGGGAACAAGCTGTAAAATGGAACTACTGTACTTCCTCTTTCCTTCACACCCCAACAGGTGTACCTCAAGGCTCTATATTGGGTCCTTTACTATTTAACATTTTTATCAATGATTTCCACCAAAAGATCCCCAATGCTAAACTCTTAAAATACACAGATGACTCAACTATCATCTGCTCTTCTAAAACTCTTCCCATATTAATAAACCTTACTCAAGAGGCCTTATCCTCCACTGAGTCCTGGATGCTTGACAACCATGTAGCCCTTAATGCCTCCAAATCTAAAATAATGGTCTTTATCCCTTCTAGACATACTGCTGTTGACAAAGCATCCTTCTCTATACTCAGTCTAAACAAAACATCTATTGAAATAGTTCCCCATGCAAAACTTCTGAGTGTCCTTATCCATGACCAGCTAAAGTTTGACATCCACCTACAAACCAATATAAAAAAACCATAAAAAAACTCAGAATGCTTTATCGTCACAGACGCTATCTTTCCCTTTCTTCTAGACAACTCCTATCTACCATCTACCTCATCCCCTCCCTTCTGTACAGAGCCCCACTACTCACTAATCTCCAATCAACCCTGAAATCTAAACTATCCTCATGCTATAATAAAATTTCCAAGTTTGCCACAGGATTTAAATCCTCCACTCATCATTGTAACTCCCCCCATGCACTAAACTGGTCGGAACTCCCAAACTACCTAACTTTCATTCAACTAGCAACAGCACACAAGCTCATTTTAAACCCTCTAGCTGTCCATCACTCCCCTCTTCCTTAAAACTCCACCAGCCACACAGAACACTTAGATCCACAAATCAAAACCTATTGGAACTGTACAAGCCTTTACATTCACCAGGGCAACTCTTACTTTCCTTCTCCCTTGCTAGATTATAGAACTCTCTTCCCCCTCACATTAGAACTATCCAGAATTTCCCTTCCTTTAAAACCTTACTCCACTCTCATCTCTCCTCTCTCTGGGAATGCTCCTGTACTCATCCTACCTGAATCCTGACACCTATCTCTATCTTATCCTACTCAAAACTCTGCCACTGCTTACATTTTTTGTCTACAATGATGATGTACTAAATGAACATGAGTTTGCTGTTTCTTGTAAATATCTTATAAGTGGTAGACTTAGCTTGTATATTTCAATGTTTTTATAATATTGTCTTTCTGTATAAAGAAGTTAAATTGTTGCTCTTATATGCTGTACTAATATCTTTTAATATTGTCTTTCTGTCTGGAGCTTTTCTCCTCGTGCCTCCATTGAAAATGGGCTACCTTGGCCCAATAAACTTTTTCGGTTAACAAACTGAAATAAATAAATAAATAAAATATAACAGTAGCTGTCCTACTTCTCACTTTTGCAGTATTCTTTACTCTTGTGATATCCTGCTGAGGATAGCCCAACATCAGGCCAGTATATCAAAGCCTTTACTCCTTCCTGGGATTGTACATCAGATGTATGAGCTACACACAGGGCATAATGTACATATGTGACCTACAAACACCTAATCCTCAGAACTGAAGTACCCCAGGAAAACTACAGCAACCCCAGAGAAACAATAACATGCCAATCTAGGAATGGAAACAGAAAGAGATAAGGGTGCAATAGGAAAACCTTCTGCTAGCAGCTGGCCAACAGAAAATAATAGGAGGTATGAGGGAGGGACTGAATATTACAACAGTGAGAAGTAGGACATCTACTCTTGTGGTAAGATTTTACACAACTGTACTATATCCTTTCTTATCACTGTTGCAGTATTCTTTACAATAGGGAGAGTACAAAAGCTACTAGAAAGTATGGGAGGAAGAAGGCAAAAAAGAGTCTTCTACAAACCCATGAAAGATAGCTCTGGAAATCCTGCTCTGTCCCTGGAAATGATATCCAACTTACAATGTTTGTTAAAAGTGTGGACAGAAGACCAGGTTGCAGCTTCCAAGATCTAGTATTCATACCCTTTTAAAAATCACCAGAGTAGGCTACTGCCCTGGTAGAATGAACACAAACAGAAAATGAAAGCTGCTTGCATTGAAAGAATATCAAAAGGAAATGTCCTTAGATATCTAGGTGTTGATGGTTTGCTTAAACACTGCCAAACCTAATCTCCTGGCATTAAAGGAAACAAAAAGTTGCTCAGATTTTCTGATGCATTTTGTCTTATCCAAGTAATATCTGAGCTGCCTATGTAAATCCAAGGTGTGTAGTATCTTCTAACTAGCAGACTGTGTAGAAGGCATAATGAAGGGAAGATGAATAGACTGATTCTTGGACAAATCATTAACCACCTTGGGCGTAAAGGAAGGATTGGTACAAAGACACTGAGAGCTTAGAGTTCAGAAACCCTCTTGGCAGAAGTAAGAGCCGCCAATAACACAATCTTCCAAGTACAATTTTGTAGAGAAGAAGAAAAGGCATGCTCAAAAGGGAATTGAGTCAACTTTTCAAGGAGAAAATTATGGCACCAAGAAGGAGGAATAGGCTTTTTGGAGGTCTGATATGAAGGATGACTTTTATGAATTATTTGACATCAAAACTAGATGCTAAAGGTAGACTCATTGACAAACAGTTAGAAATGAATGACAAATGAGCTATAACAGAAGAATATGCAAACCAGTACTGAACAACTCACAAATAAGAAAGGAACATAGGGACCTCCACAGAAAAAGAGTCTCAGTCATGCTTGAGAGGCAAAAAGAAAATCTCTTCCATTTATAGGTTCATAGGTTCATAGATTAGTACTAGGCTAACTGCCTTTGTGAGCCATTTTAAGCCTAGCCAATTATCCCCTGTGAGATTCAAACTCTGTACCTTGTGTTTGTAAGGCAAACACCTTAACCATTAGGCCACCCTTCTAACCCCATGATTTTCTAGTAGTCGGTTTTCTGGTCTCCTACAAAACCCAAAGCACATCTTCAGAAAGTAGTGCCTGAAAGGAATCAAAACCCAACATGCAAAATGCCAGTTGAAGTATGGAGAACTGAGGCTGAATATGAGATCCCTTGTCTTGTGTGAGAAGATCCATCCTGTGAGGTAACCTGAGATGACTGCCTCTGCCCAAGTGAAAGAGAAGGGAGAACCAGTGTTGTCTGGGCCAAAAGGTAGTCACCAGCAACAGTTTTGATTTGTCCCACATGATCTTGTGCAAGACCCTGGGAAGTAGTGGATGAGGAGGATACGCTTACAGGAACATCCCCTTCCAAGATAAAAGACATGACATTTACTTTTTAAGAGAGTGGACCTGGAGCTCTGCAGCAGAACTGGGGAAGTTGTCTGTTCAGAGGGGAGCCAAAAAGGTCTACTTGAGGGGTACCCTACTGATGTACAATGTCTAGAAGCACCTCTCTATAAAGCATCCATCTGTGAGGATGTGTCCTGTACCTGCTCAAAGGGTCTGCCACTAGATTGTCCTATGAAGGGATGTAAACCACCTGAAAAAACAAGTAATGGTGGATTGCACAATCCAAAACCTGAAGAGCCAGCCTGCAAAGAAAATATGATTTTGTGGCCCCCTGCTTGTTGATGTACCACATGAGTGTGGTATTTTTCTTTTGTAAAAACCTTTATAGGATCTGGAACCCAAAGGGATTTTGGGCCCTGAAGAACTAGCATTAGAGCCCTCATCTCTTTGATACTGATGTGGTCTAACATCTGTAGATGGACCCAAAGACCCTGAATTTTCAGGGTGTTGGAGGAAGCTCCCCAACCTTGATCATAAGCATCTGTGTATAGCTGTTGAGCAGGAAGAGGAACCTGAAAATGCAGACCTGGATTTAGGAAAATCTGCTGACTCCACCAGTGGAGTTCCAATTTGAGACAGGGTAAAAGTAGAATTAGAAACTAATTAATTAAACTAACGAATTAGAAAGAGGGTGACAGTGTTGGAGCCAAACAGTTTTGGGATACTACTAAAATTTTATCATGTGGAGTTTGTCAAAAAGAACTGTAGGAATGGTGGATGCAATATACTCCAGGACTCAGAGAAATTACCCTTCAGGAAGAACCGAGAGAGGAAAAAGAGACTGAAGATAAGCAAAGAGAAGATCTTCGGAGGCAGAACACAGCCAACTTTGGGATGGTCCAAACCTTGCAACTCAAAAACATTTGGTCCTGAGAGGGAGTCAATACAGACTTCTTGAGAATGAGTGTGAATCCCACACTGTGCAGGAGAAGCAAAGAGATGTGTAGATTTTGAAGCAGGAGCTGCTGAGAGGGGTATTGAATCAGAAGATCATCCATATAAGGCAATATTTGAATTCCTGAAATCTGCAGAAAGCTACTACAGGGGCCACACATTTGCTAAATACACTTGGAGATGTAGAAATATCAAAAGGCAAAGTGGAGAATGAGAGGAAGAAACAGAGAAATGTCAACATTTTCCAAAGAGATGGTGAACAGGAATATGGAGGTAAGCATCCTTCAAATACAGGGAGATCAGAAAAGCCTGGGGAAGCAAAAGAGGGAAAAGGATCTGGAGAGACAACATCCTGAAGGAAGGAACCTTGAGAAAGGTGTTGATATAGACCAAGTCTGGCTTGGGCCTCCGCGACTCTTTCTTACTGGGAGCCAGAAACATTCTTGAATAAAAACCAGTTGAGGCTGTATGGATCCCTGTTCCACCAGATCCTGCAGAACCAGAGGAAAATGAAGAATCTTGTTGAGAGGAGGCTGGTGAAGGCCAGAAAATGGAGGAAAGTCCCTCCAAGCCATAAAATAACTGTGTTGCATGATGGAAAGAACCCGTACATCTGTGATTATCCGTTTCCAAACAGGGAAGGAAAGGGTTAACCTGAGGGACAGAGGAATCTGGTCAAGGGGAGAGGAGATTGGATGTCAGATAGAGGCAGATTTAGCAAGAAAAGATGATTTTGGCCTCTAGAACTCTAAGTTGGTTTATTTGGGAAAATCTGCTTAGAAACCCTCTTAGTCCTAGCATGTTGTCTAGCTTTCCTATGGACAAAAGAAGATTTTAAAGGACAGTTTGTATGTAGCTTAGGTACAGGAGAAACAAAGATTTGTTTTAGGCCCAGAATAACCCAATTCAGAAGCAGCCTTAATGTCCTCAGGTAAAGTCTGCAGGGGTAACCAGAAATATCTCCTTATGACAGAACCAAATGTAGCTGCCCTAGAGGAGGCATCAGCTGCATCATAGATGCATTTAATGGAATGGTGAGCTACCTGAGAGGCAGAACTCAGAACAGAGAGAGCAGAAGTCTTACAGTCCGAATCAGGCATATCAGTCTACCCCCCTTCCAGATGGGAGAGAACAGCCAGAACATATAGAGTCATGTGGGTCTGATAAATAAAGGCCTTAAAAAAAGTAGCAGAAATATACACTCCCCTCATACCTCTCTATAGCAGAGCTGTGCTTGTCAGAAGGCAAAACCTTGGTAGAGGAAAGCAGTTAGGATGGCTTATCTGTGGACCTGGAAACAACAGCAGGATCAGACAAAGGACTTTTATATAAGTATATATGATCCTTTGGCACATTATAAAATCTGCCTTGCTTCTTGGGGGCCAGGGTTTGAGAGTCAGGAGCTTGAAAAGCTGCTGTAAATGTATCCAAATGAGCATCTAAGACAGGATGGACTACAGGAGGTCTGGGTAAATCCATTTGGAAGAGTTCATAATATCTCTTTTGAACCTCTGAGACTTGGGAACAATCCCACTTAAAGTTAAACTTAAACAGCTGATTTGGCATAGTGGTATGTTGCTCTGCCTGTAGTGTACAGGGTCCTGGGTTCAAGACTTGGCAGTGAAACACATGATGGTAACACATTTCTCTGTCTCATATTGCCTACTTAGAGGCAATCTCTGCTTGACTTACAAAGCCATATCTGACCCAGCTCTGTTAGAAATGCTACATCTAAAGAACTCTCAATCCCTCCACAACACACACTCCAGAGACCTCAACCTCATTACCACAATCAACAGAACATGCTGGAGGGACAGGTTCATAATCCAGAGACTGCCCATGCTATGGAATAGACTTCCCATACATGTCAAGCAGAGCACCTCACTGCCCCTCTTGAAGAGATATCTTGATGAGTGGATGGGAAATAAAATATTCACACCAGGGATCACTCCAGTGGCTCTATTTGACAGATACACTAGGAACTAAGGTCAGATGGCATGATGCCAGGGTAATCCTATCAGCTAGTCTTGTAAAGGCTCCAGGGCCATTAGCCTAGTACACATCTATGAACCTATACATTTTCCATCATATGGACTACTGTATCCCCAAAGGATAATTTCTCAAAAGGAGAATCACGGGACTAAGAATCTTCTTCATCAGACCCCAAAGGCAAAGGAAAGTGTATTTATGAGGAATATGCTAAGGATTCTTCACCAGAGTCCAACTCCTCATCAGAAGAATCAGAAACCCTAGATCTATTAGTTGGGGGTGGAAAAGCAGGGAGCAACAGGGCCAGACAACTCCTGTGGGGGTTTCAGAGCCATGAGAGGATTAAACTACCCTTGAGTAAAGTCCTGCCACTCTTTTTGAGGATCCTTAGCCACGTTTGGTTTTCTGTTTCTTTTTAAAGGAATATCTCCCTTGACAGATCTAGGAGGTTCAGACCCCTGCTCAGATTCAATGAGGGTACCAGGTACATCTTTGTTGACTAAAATTTGAGGAGTACCTCTAGGCCCTTAAAATATAATAAACTGTAGTTCATCTTTCACATCTGCACCAAATCTATGCACAGCCTCAACAGACATGTGAGTAGGCATCTCCATGTCAGCCTCTAAATGGGTTGCAGCAGAGGGAAGTGACATCAGCCCCATGGGTCCTCAGGTTCTTCATCCAACCCATGGGCAAGGTCCAGTGGAGGCTGGACAGCAACAGGTTCAGTACTTGCTTTTTTTAGCTTTTTTTCTTAGGAGGCAGCTGAGTTTTATAGTGGGTAGATTTGTTCATGGTACTCTGGGTCAGTAACTCAAACATTAGTTTTCCAAGTAAATAGAAAGGTACGACAAATGTATATGAGTGACTTAGAGACAAATGCCTGACAGATATCACACTGTGTGTGATTGTGTGTAACACCCAAACAAAAAAGGCACTTATTGTGTCTATCTTTATGGGAAATCTGCCTCCCACACTCACATTTCACCTTCTTAGATGACATAAAAAACAACTACAAGGAGGAAAAAAAAGAGAGGAAGGAACCCCAGTGGGGCACTTATCTTTAGAAGGTTTTGTAGATAAACCAACTTGGAGACCAGTGTACAGACCAAATTCAGAGGCAGAGTTTGGACTGTCAGAAAAGAAGTTCTGAGGATATGGTGTCCATACATCACATATGTACATTAAATCTTGCACACTGGACATAGGTCTGATATTCAATGCTTTGAAAGTGTAAGAGCTTTGGTGTTCTGGCCAAATGGTAGGCTATCCTTGGCAGGATATCTGAAGAGTAAAGAATACTGCAACAGTGATAATGAAGGACATCATCTCTTAAAATGTGTTGTATGAACAGTGTACCTACTGTTTAAGTTAATAATTTTCCAAACATATTACATCTGGTGGAGAATGTGAATAGGCAATGTTGGGTTTAAACATACCAAACCGCACTAGTTTGCTTCCTGCATTGAAGCATACAGATACAGAACCATTGTAAGTTGATTTCCCCACCTGTACCAAGATACTTCAGTGTGTGCCCTTGATAAGAAATTACCACCTTCTTTTTGCTTCAGTGTGATGTCTACCATTAATAAATCACAATGACAAGCAGAAACACAGAGACTAGAGTCTAAGGGAAAAAAATGGAACAATTGTTAAATTATATGGCATGAAAAAGAGGGCAAAATGATAAGTACAGTTGAATGTTTTATCAAAGTAACATGCAACTGCTAAAAAATGCACAGTTAATTTCTGAAAGGTTGCTTACTAAAGGAAGTGTATAGTGAACTGTTGAAGGTTGTTTACCAGAGATGTGCATAGTGAATGCATGAATCTGTTATAAGAAATATATCGGCAAAATATTTGTGTAACATAAGGTATGTGCTCAAGAATACTGGTGAAAGAAATTACTGAATTGAATATGGCAAATTTGTGATTTTTTGCAGTTAAATGTAGAGCACAATTCACTAATTTCAAGATTTCATTTGCAACACTAGATTGAAAACATTCATTTGCATCTACCTATCTGAAATATTATGGTACAAAACATCCTCATTCAGTGGTATCACAGTAATGTTTAGCTAACATCACTTTCTTTTGTTTACACATATTTTCGTTTCTCAACATGGTTTAACATTTGTTCATCTTCCATGATAGCAGTATATCTATTGTTTTGTTTATTTCTTTTGCCTCTTTTTTAATACAGGCAATTCACCATCACTTTCATCTAGTTTTATAAACACTTTTTACTTCCAGTGCACAGCAGTGAACCCCTTTTCATTGTCAGGGGGATATTCTGTATACCAGGAGACAACGTGGATGGGCAGTACAGCGAGGTCTCTTGACCTGGGAACCAGATAAATTGTGTGGAAATGGTAGTGAGGGAGAGAGAGTCTTCTGAAGACAGGGGTGTCATTAAAATCAGGGACAAATTTAAGGTGGAGTCCATTGTAGAGATACAGCAGTTTTCATGATCTCACTCTATGGTCCACAGTAGGGCTGCAATGGTAAGGAAAAGGGGGGCATTCAGGAAACAGCCACAGAACCATCTTGATAAGCAGGACAAAAATGAGGTGGTCTTTATAATGGATGACCTGAATACTCACCTAGGAACAGGCAGAAAAGAATATGAGGATTATCTAGGTCCAAATTATTAAGGGAACAGAAATAATGAAGGCAAGTCTATTTTATACGTGTCTCTGGTAAACAGCTTAATCATTGCCAGCACAACAGCTTAATTATTGCCAAATTACAGTCTGACAAGAGAGACCATTATGAGATCATATAGAAGAGTGGCTAACATGCATCTCAGACAGAGTTCTTCAAAAAGGCACTGAGGTTAAAGCAGAGAGTGTAAAGTCATCCTTTTTTGGTTGCCAGTATAGAAAACCGATGGTGAAAATCAGCAACAAATAGCGGTCAGAGATACCTCTAAGGTCAACAGAGCCTAAGCTGAAGACCCAGAAAGTGACTGGAGCAAATGCAAAGGAGATCAAGTAAATAATCATAGGGCTAGGACTTCAGGAAGAAGAGCCAGTAGGTGAAATACAACTATAGCATTTCAAAACAGCATATGAGAAGATGATAGAACAGATACGAAGTCAAAGGTTCCCTATTAGAAGACCGAAGATGCATTCTTTCAAATGTGTCTTGGTCGAACTCAAAAGCCTGAAACAGCAAAATACTGAAGCAGCTTTTAAGCAAATTCTTTCCTTGGGAAAGAATTTGCTTGGCTGCTTCATTACTTTGCCGTTTGTAGTGCGGTCTCAGAGTTAGTATATTTAAGTAGGGGTGTGTGTGTGTGGGGGGGGGGGTGAAGCCCCCCACTTAATGTAATGTTTAAAGTGTTTTAATTTTTTTTTTTTTTGGAACAATGATTTTTTTTCTCTAGGAAAAAAAAATCGCTGTTCTGACAGTTTGAAATTGTAAGCTTTCGCTTACATAGGGGTGATTAATCACCATTCGCTTTTTTAAACATTCGGTGATCTAATATAGACCTGAAGTCAAACCAGGTAGAGAACTAAGGTACATAATTAAAGCTGGTGGCAAAATGCAGACATCAGGGAAAATATCAAAAGAATGAAGTTTTGCAGGAAAATGTGGAAGTTAGAAAAGAGGGACTAGCCAAAGAATACTGTTTAGCTAACAAAGAGGTTAAGACAGCAGTAAACAATTTCAAAGGAAAATACATCAAAGAACTTCTACTACCTTCTGGACAATACTTCAGCAGATGACACACAGAACTCTATCATGTTGCAAGACAACAACAGAAAGAAAGATGATAGTTGCTAGATGGCATTCATGCAAGATGTCAACAACAATCTGCTCACCAATCCAGGGAATAGCAAAGGCAAATGGAAGGAGTATTTCAATAACCTTCTGAATGAAGAATGTCCCACAGAAATTGTGCTACTGAATGCATCAGCCTATTACTTACGGACAAACGCCTGACAGATATCACACTGAGTAGAGTTGTGTGTAGCACCTAAATAAAAAAGGCACTTCTTGTGTCTATCTTTATTGGGAATCTGCCTCCACACTCACACTTCCCCTTCTTGGATTCCATGAAAACCAACTACAGGGAGAAAAAAAGAGAGAGGAAGGAATCCCAGTGGGGCACTTATACTTCTTCACTAGGAAAAGCATGAAGAGCACTAAGGAAAATGAAGTCAGGGAAAGTGGCAGCCTCAGACAAAGTCACAGTGGCAGATAACGATCAAAATGCTAGGGAGTTAGGAGAGAAATGGCTCCAGAGGGTATTCATCACTATATACAACTTCTCTTTTAACAGGATTCATTCTTGATCTTAAAAAGGTATTAAAGAATATTTTCAGTAATTCCTTTTCAATTTTCATTCTTCCTATGTGTCTATATATACACACACACACGCATATATATATATATATATATATATATATATATATATATATATATATGTATATATGTGTGTGTGTGTGTGTGTAAATACATATATTTACATATACATGCATATATGAGTTTATAATGAACAATCGCCACTTAAGTTGATTGAAACACAAAACATTGATCAGACTCATAAGTGATTACCATTAATCTCAACTAAAAATCAATGAAAAAGTCATTGCAAATGTAAACCAATAGGTTACATTTTTGATTACAAAAAGAAAAACAAAAAAAATACTTCTACATGGGGGGGCTTCACCAACTACATCCCCAAACATGGGTACTTTGCCCCCACACCAATGGAAATCAAATATACTAACTTGAGGATATCACAAACATGAAAAAAAGGGCAAAGCCTGGTAATTATATAACAGTCGATATAATGAACTTTAACCATTATATAATTCAAATAAGTGTACTACCAGCAATTAAGACCAGAATTTTAGCACACGATGAAATGTGTCCAGAGATAAATCATATAACACTCGTGTGTGTGTGTGTGTGTGTGTGTGTGTGTGTGTGTGTGTGTGTGTGTGTGTGTGTGTGTGTGTGTGTGTGTGTGTGTGTGTGTGTATCTATATGGGTGGGAGGTTGGCATAATGATTAAGGTATTTCCTTACAGACACAAGGCGCAGGGTTTGATTCTCACATGGGGTAATTAGCTAGGCTTAAAATGTCTCACAAGGGCAGTTAGCCAAGTACTAATCTATGAACCTATAAATATATATATATATATATATATATATATATATATAGATATACAAAGAAATATATATAGATATATATATATATATATATATATATATATATATATATATATATATATATATATATATATATATATATATATATTTCCGTAACACATGTTCAATATACATACTTTTTTGTAATGATTAATGAACACCTTCCTCCGTGATATCAGTCTTTTTATTTCCTGTAACATTTCCCGCCATTGTTCCATTACCCCCTGTTATTTACTAAAATCTTATCCCTAGCAGTCTTATTACATTAGTTTTGTTCTTCTTTCGGCTTTTCCTGGTTAGGGGTCGCCACAGCAGAACTCTGGTCTGCTAATGATTGGCAGTAGATTTTTTTTTACGGTGCCGAGGTGCCAGCTCGACGCCCAACCTTCAATGAAGGCACACCCATTCACGCATGTCTTTCGAATGCCACTCGACCGTGGGGAGGACATGCAGACTCCACACAGAAGGCGATTATTACATTAGTCATAAATTATATTCTAGCAATTTTACCTACATTACCAAATTATTTACTTTTTTTGCTCATTCAGTTGCAAACTTTCTTTTGCAAATAGACTGTCTTTTACAATGACTTCTTTATTTCAGATCCTGTTCTTAGTTATTAATGTCACTTGGCAAAGGTTAACATGTCACCACTTCTTATGTCTCATTGTGCTTCTTCCAAATCATTGACACATTTGCACAGCTGCAGTCATCACCATCACAAGCAACTACAAACTCAACGGACATCTTTGTTTTGCCCTTCTACCGATTTTTTATCTTTTCTCTACCCAGCCATTAACCATCACTGATACCTGTGACCTATCAAATACTGTTCTTATAACATTCATCAGTTTGTTCCAGTCCCACATTATTATAACATTTCCCACTATCAAATGCTTTTGGAATATCACATAAAATCATTCTTCCTTTACCCTTCTCTATTGTTTATTTCTTTACATTTGTTTACCAGGATAGTCTGATTGGATCATCAAAAGCAAACCACTTTTCAGCATAGGTTTGGGAAGAAAATCTGCAAACATCAATATGAAAAAGACAAAGTACACAAAAGAGCAAAAATTACAATAATTTTCCTAGTAGGATAACATAATACAGACTAAGCTTATTAAAATATAATAGCAGAGATAATCCTACAGATATATAACTGCACGGATAATTTTTCACAAATGCATAAACAAAGTAGAGTTGTGGTAGCTCAGTTTAAAAAAACAAATAAGTCAAATTTATCTGTAGTTGCACAGTGGTATCAGAGCACAACAGAGATAGTAGTTGCAATATAGAACAGAACATAAGTAGAAGTAGTAATGAAGAGTCCTTGGATAACAGCCAGATAGGCTGTGTAGAGTTGGTGAGGACAGTCTAGGTCTATAGGGAGTTAGAGTGAATGGATTTAGGAATGAGAAAGGAGGCAAAGTAGAATGAGATTAATTAGAGCAAGACAGTAGAGCTGGAGAGGAAGGGAAAGAGGAGTAGACTACAGTACACAGGAAGCATTTGGAGTGTGGAGTATAAATACAAGTAGAAAACAAGAAAGGAGAAATAGAATGGAGGAAGGCCTGTTGTACAATACATTTAATAGCTTTGATATTAATTAATATTTAGTAGTTTTATATTGCATATTATTTAATAGTTTATATTATATTACACTACCCAATGCTTCTTTAACCATGTTGAGTATTTCAGTCACCCTTCTATTCTTCACACCATATACACCATCAAATGCTACTCCCTCCATAAGCTTATGTAACCTTTTCTGAATTATTTCCATCAATATTTTGTGGTCTGTGTTACCCAGTGTTATTAACATTTCCTTTTTTCCCTCTTTCTTCCATATCAACTTAATAATCATTCCACTATGAATGTCTTCTTCTTCTTTCATAGCTAACTACTCTTACTTCATTGAAAACACACTCACAAAGCACACATATTGAGTAGTCTACTCATTGCTCCACACACACACACACACACACACACACACACACACACACACACACACACACACACACACACACACACACACACACACACACACACACAAATATACTCCCATATCCAACTCCACTCAACACTGAAAAACACCCAGCCACAGCAAACACGTACACAAAAGAAGCTTTTTTATGGCAGACAATTCCACATCACCTCAAATTTAATGCAACCAACATCAAGATTGTGGACAGCGCAGTAGTGTAGCAGTTAGCGTTGTCACCTCTCAGCAAGAGGTTCTCTGGTTCAATTCTCGGCTGGTGTGCCTTCTATGTGGAGTCTGCATGTCCTCTCTGCATTTTTGTGGGTGGTCTGGTTTCCTCCCACATTCCAAAGACATGCAGCAGGTGGACTGGACACTAAATTGTCCCTAGGTGTGAGTGTGTGTGTGTGTGTGTGTGTGTGTGTGTGTGTGTGTGTGTGTGTGTGTGTGTGTGTGTGTGTGTGTGTGTGTGTGTGTGTGTGTGTGTGTGTGTGGAAGTGTGTGGTGCACCCTCTGAGGAGGGTTGGGCCTCAGGCTAGCAACCCGATCCCGTAAAACCCATACCTTCTATGGATATGAGTGCTGAAGGGCACTCGTTGTCTGCTGTGCTGAATGCATGGGAGCGAATCCAGGAACATCAAGATTGCACTTACCTAAGGGTAAGTACTGCTGGGATACTGAGTCACACAAACACCTGTCATACACCACACTCACAGTCATACACACACAAACAAACCACTGATCCCTCACTTACTCAGACTCATACAAAAGCAGCCACTCAAAATTCACACTTACAGCACCCTTTTGATTACAAAAGCAAAACCAAAACCAACTAAATCTCTGTTCTCTCATTCACTCACTCAGAGACACACACACACACACACACACACACACACACACACACACACACACACACACACACACACACACACACACACACATATATCAGCAACAACACATGCACACACAAAAACACACTCTCATAAACACCATTCAACACCCAAACACCCAGACACAGCAAATACATACACAAACAAGCTCTTTATGGGGGGTAAGTCCACCACCACCCCGAATTTAATGCAAATGTCATCAATAATGTACAAGCAAAACCAACTAAACCTCTGTTTTCTCATTCACTCAGTCAGACACACACACACAGACACACCAACTTAAAGTCACTGACACATGAGCACATTTAAAATCCTGAAATATGTCCTGTATAGGAAAAATAATTACTATATAGGACAGAATTCACTCACAGGCAAGCTTGCAAACTCATGTACACACTACTGATGAATTTGTATGTGATCAGTACACATACTCAATGAAAGTGTGCTCTCAAACAATGGACTTCATTGAGACATCAATCAACCCCAAGATATACTACAAAATGATGACAACTCAATAACTGTGATAGAATAAAACCAGCAATATATGATTTGATACTCTCTGGGTGTACCCATTAATATACAAATGGCAATAGGCCTTAACTGTGTGTACAGTAAAGGTGCGCTGCTGCCTTGGGTAATGCCGAACATCTGCCACACTCAAACAGCTTCAGGCAGTAGAGCTATAAATTAGAAGTAGTTATTTAATATTTGTTCACCAGGTACACTGGTCCAAGGACCATTTTCAGGCATGACATGGGCCTTCAAGCACTCAAATGACAATAATAAGACAATTAACATGAATGCATAGCATACAACTACACAACTGAGTAAACAGAGGGAGAGCAAACTAAGTGATACAAACAGTAATAGCAATAGCATCATGTAAACAATTAAACATTACGTAGATTAAGACCTACAGAACTGAGTAGACAGACGGACAGCACACTAACACCAACAGTTTGTAAGAAATTATATTACATAAGTTATGACATAACATATAATCACTCGCTCTCCAAAATTTCACTCCCTTCAGTCTGCGCTCAGTACTTTCTAGTATTGTCTTAGAAATTAAAACATGAAAAAAAATATTTTCCACACAAAATATTTCCCAAGTGGAAATAAATTCTCTAACACCAACACCCTCCCTTCCCAAGTTTATGATACTCTATCACCAGTATACATACCACTCAATTGCTCCATTTTTGATAGATTGTTCCATTTCAGGTTGGTTTTTCATCTCTTCTACTCCAATTTGTCCTTAGATAGTTCTGGTTTGTCTGTTTCATCATCTCAGTTGTAGAGCCAATGAAAGCCTGAATTTTTTAAGTCAGTACTGTGACATTTGTGCTCTGGGCCAGGAATCAAGGAGCCACAATCCTCAACACTGACACTGGTGAGGGATATTCACTTGGAACAAAAATAGATACACACAGTATTTCCAGATGCAGCTCTCTGCACCAAGCACAATTTCCCTTAAGAGCACACAGGGAACACACTCAGTGGTTTCCCTCTCTCTCTCTCTCTCTCTCTCTCCAGGCCCAAATAAGACTCCCCACTGAGACAGCTGTAGAGTTGAATACTCGGTTGAGTATTCCAAGCCAAGTCCTCCGTCACCCTCTCTGTGAAACCACTGCTTTGTGTCCCTGCTCCAAGTAGCTGACTGACACACACACACACACACACACACACACACACACACACACACACACACACACACACACACACACACACACACACACACACACACACACACACACCTGGGAAAGGCTGGCAATGATTTACCAGCTATACCCCCTCTGTTCAGACTATAAGGTAGATACTGCCACTAGAACATTCCAAAGCCAGATACTCTAATGCTATTAGAAGGATACTCAATTATACTGAGTAAAATTAATACTAATACAAATGGTAGTGTTTGACCAATGCAGCAAGGCTTTCAGGACCGGCCACAGTGGCACCAAATAAATATAAGTACTCCCAAAGGTTAAAATATTCCCTAAAAGATCAGCCACAATGAAAAGTTTAAATATATTTAACAATAATAAATAATAATAATAATAATAAATAATAAAAGAACATGAAAATGCTAAATATCTATTTACAATAACCAGCGTTTCAATCACAGGAAATATTAAAAATAACACTGTTGTAAAGATTCACACAGATACAGAAAAACAATACTTAACTATTCTCACTATATTTTCCTGACTGATCTAAACTGTTACTGTCCCCTAGTTCACTTACTAGAGCAAGACAAGATGACATGGGTGAGTGGTCCTTCTTTGTCAGGTTTTATAGACTACTGTGAGACTTCTGTCTCATCTAGTATTAAAGCATCATTTCAGTGCTGGATTACAGAATGACATCACGTACATCTAGTCACCTGATGTCTGGCTCCCACACTACCCCCTTTACTAGCAATTAAACCAGAATCTAGCACATATGTGTTATAAATTTACAGCATCTGGAAGCTATAAAACCATTTCAAAAATGTCCACCCTTCCAGGGTAGCAATTAGTTCACTCCTAAGGACAATACAGTAGGATACTTAGCTGCGGTTTTCACAGACATTTTGTCTCTGGCTACAATCAAGTAAGATACAATCATTATGACCTAAACCAGGTCATTTAATTTCTGACTATTTTTCAAAGTTATTGCACGACTACTGGATCCAAAATAATGAAAAAAAAATCACAGTTTATATAAACTTTTCTTTAATCACCAACCGTTCTAGCACCTTGGTGCAAACACCTTTACAGAACATAACATCTTAGAAAAAAGCACTCCTTAAATACAAACACCCATTCTCAATTAAATGTTTATTAAACTATTAAACAATTAAAACATCTTCCTTTTAAAGTAAACATCTCCAATTCACTTCATTATTAAGCCCCATAGGAGCCAATGTATTATATTTCAGTATATAAATTGATTCCTTATACAAAGTTTATTTTTTAATTCCAAATCATTATCATATTTCATATTGATTTGTTCTAAAACTGCACCTTATAACAACAAATGATTATTTCCATGTATTTCTTTAAAATGTGCAGATATAACTTTTTCTTCTCTTTTATTCTTAATGTCCCTTATGTGTTCTAAAAATCAAACTCGAAACATTCTTTTTGTTTCCTCAATATAACACAAATTGCATGGACATCTAAGTACATAAATTACACCTTTACTGGGCACAAATTTCTACATAAGAATATTTTGAGTGATATGATTTTAACTCACTGTTATGATTTTTGGTGGTTGCCTGTCATGATTTTCAAGGCTGACAGCCCTGCCAGTATAATGTTCAGAAAAAATTAAAAAAATAAAAATTAACAACTAAATCAGAAATTCACCCTCTGGCTAGAAGATACACTCTGCCCTTATTATCCTCTGGTTTTAAATCCAAACTAGAATGTTCATATTCCCTACAGATAATACAGCTTGAGCTTCTTCTTAGAGGCCAAACTGCAATAACTTCTTTAACCTCTGTAACTTTTCATATGAACAGTCTTTCCTATTTAAGTTCACAAATATGGTTTCCTGTGGCACTATTTTGAACTTAAAAGATGCCTTTCAGTATCACATTAACATACTTCTGTGGTTCTGGGAGGCACAGACTATTGTCTAAAAGCATCACCATCATCATCATGTGACCTAGCCATAATACTCACTTTAAACAGATTTTGTAACAGTGCAGACATTTTTGAAACAAGTTTCTGTTTTATTTTTAAACTGCAATATATTTATACAGTGGCAATAAGAGTTATATATCATTGTACACATTTTATTTCATAACACTGAAAAGCAAGTACAAAGCGCATTCTTTCACTTTTATCTTTTAAATTATTATTTATACATTTCTTTTTAATTTGATAGAGCTCTGGTATAGCTTGTGCCATTGGCGGCTGGTGACTTCAAATCAAAGGGGGACTGCAGGAGACAGCTGAATGGGTGGAGTCAATGGGAAGGGGTGCAGCCAACTAGAAAGGGGAGGAGCTATGCTCAAAACCACAAAACTGTAACTTTAATTAAATACGCTGGCCTGGGTGCCAAACCATCATTATGACAGTCCACTCAAGACAAAAATGAAGTGTAGAAGAAAAAAAATATTTCAATGCATTGGCTGCATGACAGCTTGCTTAATATCTAGATGGAAACAAAAAGGTTGTGAGGCATGAAAAAAATAAATTACTTTTTAAATGCAATACTGGAATGCCAGTCAAAATCAAGTATAAGAAAAACAAGCCGCACTCAACTCAAACTACTTCTCCTTGCACCGCAGTTCTAATTATAATTTATATTCAGCTTTATAAAAGTAACAAGTAACATGCTGAAAGTGGCAATCTCTGTGATACCCCCACTTGTAAAAATGTTTCTTATCAAAAAAAGACCTGTTGCCTGACAACAACTATCTACTTGTTTCATAGGGAAAACATGATCAAAGTAAAAAATGAACAGCAAACAAGAAACAAGCTCAAGATAAATTGCTTAAAGGATTACTGCACAGGTTATGGATCACACATGATAGACTGGCATTCTGTTTAGATTACGGGTAAAGCCTGCAAAGATGACTGCAAGTCTCCAACAAAGGTAATGAGCTTCTTAATATCCTGTAATCATGTCCTTTAGTACAAATACTTTCATATGCATTTCAATACCCAAGGCTTAAACGTTATCTAGTTATGTAAGTATTCTCTGCATGGCAACAACAAAAAGGCTTTCGTTGTTGGTAATTCTTTAACAGTATGCTTATTAAAGCTTATTTGCATCTTACAATCTCAGACAAGCTTACCTGATGGTCATGAAAGCATTGCTCTTTAAACACAGAGCAACGGGAACTTTCTGAATAATAAGATGCATAAATCAAGTCAACGATATAAAAATATAACAGAAAACCAGAACATTCTACAAAATAAAGGACAGATGAAAAGCCACTGTATTACTTCTGACTACCTTGGATGGGGGGATACTCTGCACACTTACACTGCATAACTGCTCCTTGGCTTGCTTGGACACATCCAGAGTCACTACATGGGGGAGTGGGGTGCAACAGGTATGTCACAATTTGAAATGTCTCTAGCTGACTGTGATGGCCCTGGCACATTTGTCATGCCTGTCAACTTCAGAGCGAGAAATCTGGACAAAGCCATACATAGAAGTGGGACAAAGGCCTAAAAATAAGGACAATATTTAAACATTGCTCTTATCAACTTTCTAACAGAATAGTAGGTCTTTCATTAGTATGAATTTTCTGAAGGGTATGAAATCTGAAACTCAAATGTCTGCCATTATTTTCTAACTTGAATCTTTAATTATTTGCCATTAATTTGCCAGAAAACCACAATTTTATGAAAAATGGACCAAAAATGTGATGCAAAAATATAAAACAGCCACACAATACAGCTGGGAACCTGTCAAAGAAGGGACACTTTTAATATTAGTACTGTTAACTTGAGGAGCAGCTGACAAAATAAAATAATCTGCATGCATTTCTGAAATAAAAGTAATCTATAACTCTGATTATTACAGTTATTTATTAATTATAAACCCTCCACGTTTTCTTTCAAAATTGCCATTTTTCAGATGGATTATTAGAGGGAGAACAACATTTTGAGCCAAAATCGGGGACAGTTGGGAGGTTTGGATATGCCTAACTCTATAAAGCAATTTATTTGCACGTACCTCTCAACCTGTTAACGCAGGAAATCTGGACAAGGCCAAATATATTGGGGGAACATACAAATAGTACTAAAAACTGCTCTTGTATAAACTTAGTTGATAGAATAACTAGGTTTTGCTTTAGCATGCATTTTTCTGAAGGTTATGAAGTCTGAAACTCAATGTCTGTCATTATTTAGTGACTTAATTCCTAAATGATTTGCCAGAAAACCACAAATTTTATGAGGAACAAACCAAAAATAAGAAGCAAATATCTATTCATTCTGTGAAAATCTAGAAAGTTGAGAGGTATAGTTCAGCCGGGGCTGTCTTTGAGTTTGCCGCCCTTCCCCCTCACAAAATTATGGTTGAATGGAGCCTCCCCCCTGCAGCCATTCCAATGTCCCATTACTTGGCTATTTCACCCCATTTACCATAAAAACTGTAATGTGCATAGTGCTTTACTCCTACGATGATTTGGATTTTATTTGAAAGTTTTACTTTGCATTTTACAGCACAAACACTAAGACATCTGCCAAACAATGCAATGCAGTCTCACAATGAAAATAGACTTAGCATTAAAACGTTTCTGCCCTTGAAACTCACATTCATTGAAAAGGCATAAAAATCCACATTCAAAGAAAATAGATTTGGCTTGTATAAAGATTAACTTTGGGCTGTTTTCAAATTATAGGCCCCTTGCACATGAAACATACATGTGTTGTGTGATACACCTTTCTGATTGTACTAAATTATATTCCTTGTATAATACAGTATAGTTGTTAGAGGGTGTTTTAAATTTATTGTTTTGAACATGTTTCCAGTAAACAATAAAACAAAATGCATGCATCAATAATGACAAAACTGCCCAATTGAGAACATTTCCATCATAAAAGTCTACTCAAACTTCAACAATCCACCAGTGTCAGTAAATATGCACAATCTCTGCAGAAGTAAAAGTCATGTACATAATTCCACATTAAAAATATCTGTAACTAACGAAGAGGTTCCTGCTAGCAAACAACTTTATATTTCATTCTTTCATCAACAAAGTGCCTGTATCTTCACCAAAGAGAACATTCTCAGTATGGCAGCATCCACCCCCTGTGGGAGTAGAACCCACAGCCTTCTGCATCAAAAGCAAATATACTACCTGTTGTGCTATTAACAATGCAAGCCAACTCAACATAAGCAGCACTAAACTACTCTTCCCCTGCAGCTCTCAGCTCCTTGTAAAATCTACTCAACACTCAACTCTATCTCTCAACATTCGCAGCACAAGATATCTGGAAAAAGCCAAAATTTATTGGGGAGGCATAAGCCCTGAAACCAGGGGCACATTTCAAACATTGCTTGTATAATCTTGGAAAGTTGCTAGAATAAAATTCTGTGTTGTCACCATATATTTCACTGCCAAGTCTTGAACCCAGGACCCTGTGCAAAACAGTCAGAGCAACATACCACCATGCCAAATCATCTGTTTTGTGAAAGAGAGGAAGACTGAAACTTAAATGGCTACCATTTAGTGGATTCAGTTCTCACCATAGTTCTCAACCTCTTAGCAGAAAACACCTGGACAAAGCCAGTAATGGGGGAATACAGCCCTCAAACATATACAGTGAATTCAGTTCACAGCATAGCTCTCAACCTTAGCACAAAAAAACCTGGATGAAGCCAATAATGGGGGAATACAGTCCCAAAAATAGGGACAAATTTCAAATATTCATCTTATAAACTTAGAAATTTGCTAGAATAAAAAGTTTTGTGTTACTATGTACTTTCTGAAGAATATGAAGACTGAAATTCAAATGCCTATCAATTTTATTTTGTTAACATTTGTTAACCAGGAAAGTATGACTTGCAACAAAAGCCAATTTTCAGCAGAGGCCCAGGGAGAAATACTGCAGACACATGTCTTTATAACATGGGAGGACACCAGAGCAAACCCACACACAAACACTGGGAGGACATGCAGACTCCACAGAGAAGGCACCCCAGCCTGCAGTCCGATATCATGAGCTGCCACTGGCTAGTGCTCTTTTCATGCCGCCACTGGCTAGTGCTCTTTTCATGCATTTTCATTTGGGAAAAAATTAACATTTTCAAATTTACAGTTATTTGCATGCATATTATCCTCATAATGTTATTATTTTTATTTATTTACTTAACATTTGTTGATTGGGGAAAGTCCAACTAGGACAGAGCCTATTTTCAGAGGAGGCCTGGGGAGAAACATTCCAGATGCATGTCTTTGGAATGTGGGAGGAAACCAGAGTACCCAAAGGAAACTCATGCAAACGCAAGGAGTTCATGCAGACTCCACACAAAAGACATTCCAGCCAAGAATCGAACCAGCAGACCTCTTGCTGTGAGTTGACAATGTTAACTGCTGCACCACCCAAAGGTTTCCATGCCAAAACCCAGTACTGAGTCAGGGAACTTTAGATCTTCAATCTAACACTCTCCCAACTGAGGTATTTCAGCTCTTTACACTCCTCCTACAGATAAAAAAGAATCTACTTTCCTTATACAATTGACCATTAAGAAATTCCTCCTTTGGATGAGATGTTAAACTGGGGTCTCAGCTGCTTGAGTTGGTGGTAGTTCGGGGGGATGTAAAAGATCCCATGGCACCTATGAAAAAGAGTAATTTTTTTTTATTGAAATATACATGACATGTAGTGTTGTCGCCTCACAGTAAGACGCTGTCCGGTTCGACTCTCAGCTAGAGTGTTTTCTGCGTGGAGACATGCGTGAATGGGCGTTCCTTCGTTGAAGGTTGTGCGTCAGGGCTGGCAACTCGGTACGTAAAAATCAACTGCCAATCATTATTGGACCGGAATTCCGCTGTGGCGACCCCTAACCGGGAAAAGTTGAAAGACACAACAACAACAACAACAAAAAATTATTTACATATTTACATTCTTTACATCTATTTACAAATCCCCATGCATTATAAACTTCAGTTTAAGAATTCCCCACTCTTATCCACAACCAAAACATTATTTTCCCCAGAATCTTTGTCAAAGTCCATTTCCATTGTATATGATTTCATTTAGTCTCTTGTTCTATATAGTCCATGAAACCTAAAATATTACTTTGTCTATTTTGTTCACTTCTTCCTGTTTTCATGCACCATAACAACCAGTTCTATTACGTCCATATTTATTTGCTCAAATTTTAACAAACTTTTCACCCTACTATGTTTACATATTTCTTTCCACAAATTAACGGTTTCACATTTCAAAAACACATGCTCAGTAGTCTCAAACTCTCCACATTTATTATATATTCTATCTTGCTTTTTCTTGTATGGCATATTTACCTTAACCGGCAATTTTCTAATAGAGAATCTCCATAAAAAAATCATTACATTCTTAATTTTTTTTATAGTCATTATATCTCATCATGTTTTTTTCATATCTATTTCTAAATATTTCCATGGATCAATGCAATAAAATGCTCTCATAATATTTAAGTATCATTCCTTTCTATTTTTTTCACATATACTCTTTTTATTTTCCATAGCAAAATTTTGTTTTGATGTTCTTTCATTTCTTCATTCACAATGCTTTTACTTCTTTTTTTTAACTTGCATTCCTTGCCACAATTGTTTGTATTTATAATATAGTATCATTCTATTCAGTTTTTATTTTCCTTCATAATTCTTTTTAATATCTTTGTTGCCTGTACCATTGGGATTATTAAATCCAAGCCTCCTGACTCTTTTTTCATATACAGAATCCCTCTCTTGACTGGATTCAGTCTAGAGCCACATATAAAAGAAAATATAATCATCATTAGTTCAATTTCATACTTAATAGGAATCATATAGATATTATCATCATAAGCAATTTTTTCCTATTACCATGGTGTTCAACAAGTGTGCTTTTTTCTATATGAAAATCTATATGACTTCCAAAAATTAGTAATATCCTTTACTTCTTTGAGTACATTATCCCATTGTTGTTGTCTGAATTTAATCCTTCCAAATAGTATTCCTAATATATCTATATATTTTTCATTGAACTCAATACCTGTTATTCTACCTTCAAAACCAAATCATTTACTTTTCTCTGTTTATACTTAAACCATTTTTTTAATTTATACTTAATTTTTCATTTACTTCTTCTATCCATATTTTATTTTTTAACAATTAGTACAATAGCATCCACATAATTATACATTACTGGCAATTGTACTTCATTCATCATTTTGTATCCACCACTACTTGACATTTTATTAATCTCCTTCCTATTAGATTCATAACTAATTAAAGAATTATATCACTAGCTGGACAGTTCTGCTTTATTCCACATTCTATTTTTATTTCTTCCCCAACCCAGCCATTTACCTTTAGTTTCACATATTTCCTTTCATAAACCAATTTTATTACTTGTAATAATTTTTGCTTACATTATATGCCTGCAAAATTTCCCATAATGATTTATATTGACTTTTATCATAGACTTTACTTATATCCCCTACCATAACCTTCACTTCTACATTTTTATTTATGATATCAATTATTTCTCTTATTATCCATAATAATTAATGGCTTTCTTTTTCTTTTCTTCCAAATACATATTGGTCATATATTCTATCCATTTTTGTAACCTTTTTGTTATTATTCTAATGAAAATGTTATAATCCATATTATTCAATGTTATAGGTTTCCAATTTTTTATCTCCTCTTTATTAGCTTTTTTAAACATCAATTTTATAACTCCTGCACATATCTCTTACCTCTTTAATTCAATTTTCTAACCATTCATTCATAACTTCTATAAAAATTATTTTTTGCCACTCCTTCATTTCTTTATACATACCATATTCAATTCTGTCTAGTCCTGTTGCAAAACTCATGTTAATATCTTTTAAAATTTCATTCAAGTCTTTCATAGTTATTTTTGTTCTAAATACTCATTATCTTCATTATTTAATTTTTTCCTTTATACATTTGTTCTATGTTTACTCCTCCTATAACAAATAATTACAATACATATTCTTTAATGATTTCATATACTCTATCTTGCTGTGTTATTTGCTTACCTTCCTTATTCTTTAATTCTCTTATTTTTCTTTCTTTTATTATTTTTAGTCAAATATGGTGCTACCTCTTTTTTCTTTCCTTGCATACAATATTCATTTTATATATTTCTCATTATTTTTCTTCTTGAATAAATCTCTGAATGTTTCTTGACTTAATATTTTATATCTCGTTTTCTTTCTTCTTTTTTTCCTTATACATTCTAAAAACCCTTTTTATATTTTTCTTTAAAATTAAGCCACCAAACAGCCTGATTCTCCTAAAAGTCTCTCATATTCAGATGATTTTTCCATAATTACATAAGGTCGTCTTTCTCTTCTAAATCTAATTCCTTCTCATTCATTTTCTTTATTCCTTTTCCTATTCTTACATATGCTTCATTTTCCTGTACTTTAACCCATATAGCCACATGATCCAAAAATCCTGCATACTTAATTCCTTTTTTGTTAACATTTAAACTGTCAGGATATTCAAAAAATACTCAATATCTGTCCTAATTTTGTTCCCTTTGTAGGTCCAGTGGTTATTCTCCAATACACTTAACTTTCCACTTCTCATAATTTGTTTAACCATTTTGAGATCACAATTGTTCTTATTTTTTCTTAAATTACAATTAAAATCACTCAGCACTATAATGTCCAGATTTACACAAACATATTCAAGAATATTTTTAAACATTATCTCTCTCTCTTTTTTTGTTGCATATACATATAAAGCTACAATTCTATACACATACTTTTTCAATCTCAAGTCTATTACCGTAATTCGTCCTAGTTCCACTATGGTTACATCTAATATTTTAATGTTTTCTTGACATAATATACATATGCCCAAACATGTTTCTTTCTTCATGTTCCAAACCACTACACTACAAAGTTTTTCAGTTTGTGTTCTTTCTTCCTCTGTTAATAATCTGATATCTTCTAAAACAATAATATGTGCATCTACTGCAGCACACCATTGTAATATACCTATTCTCCTCTTAAGATTTTTCAAACTGTTCACATTTAAAGCTAATATTTTCAACTTTTAAGAACAGTTAGTATAATAAAATGTTTATCCCTTTCCTTTTTTTATTTTCTCTAAGCATTACATTTTTGAATTTTCTTTTCCTTTCTTTAACTCTTTTCCCTATCAAATTCTTTTTATTTTTTGTATGCCAGTCAGCTTCTTTCTCACTTGTCTCCTCTCTTTCTTTTTCCTTGTTACTTTCTTCAACTTCATGTACATCTTTATTAGTCACATCTTTTGTACATTTTCTTATATAACACATTCTTCTATCTCTTTCTCCTGTATAACTTCATTTTCTTGCACATTCATTTCACATTCTAGCCATGAATGACTAGAATTGCGACATTTTTTGCACTATAAATCACATTTGTTTGCATTATGCCTTGCCTGCCCACATAAATAACATTTTTTATCACATTCATTGATTAAATGATCATTTTTTCCAGAAAAATAACAAGTCTTTGGATGACACCTGTATTTCACAAAACCCCTATTAGCATGAACATTAATAATACTAGGTACATTATCATTTTCCATTTTCAGTGTTACTCCACATTCCCATCCCCCAGTTCATAGTCCTCTTTCATCATATATTTTTGTACTGTCCATTACTTCTTCACATATAGTTAACAAATGTTCTTTCAGTTCTTTTGCTTCAACTTCAGTTCTAAACTAGACCATTATTCTTTTTGTTTGTTTGTCTGTAAATAGCTTGCACCACATATTCTGGCCATGGATAAATGCTTTTCTTTTGTTCATATGCACCAACAAATTTCTCCATGGCCTGCCCAGTCTCAAATATCAAGTCACAAAAAGTCTCTATTATTTAAAATAAATGCTCTTACCTCTTTTGTTTTGACACCCAGAGGTGCTATGACAGAATCCCAAACCTCTTACCTGTCCAAACTTTCTCCTTTGTTACTGCTCACATGTACTGTATACTCCTTTTTTGTTTATTTTACTTCTTCTTCTTTCTTCTTTGTTCCTTCTCCAATAGTTTGTGCATAAGTTTTTGTCTCAGAAACTTTCTTTGGCACAGTTTCTTCTTCTTCTTCTCCTTTATCTCTTCTATTTTTTTCCATGATTTCGGTCCATATAATTGCTGCTCCATTTTCTGGCTTACTTTGGTCTACCATTTCTTCCAAGTAATCATCCCGCATCCCCCCAATTGTAGGGTTGTAATTATGCATTTTTCAGAGGTAACTGTCTCTCCTTCCAACAATCTCCTCTGAAAGTTTTCCTCTGAATCCATCTCTGTTTCAGCTACAATCTCCTTTTCCACCAATGTCACTGTTTTGCCTGCACACACATCATCAAAAAAACTTCTGGTAGTGATTCTGCCATTTCAACTACATTTTCGGCAACTTTCACTTCAGTTTTAGCAAAATCTGACTCAGCCATGTTTTCTCCTGGCTGCTTCCATGCCTGGACAGGAAACAGGATGTGTAACACACAAACTCTTCCCCCAACTTACAAGAGTAGGGGAAGTTCCCTGATGCCCTAGATAAATTTTCCCTAGTAGAAATACACCATGGGTCTCCCCTGAACAGAAGCCACTAGCCAAGTGGGATTAACCTGGTCAACAATGGATAAAAAAGCCTCAATGAACTGCAATGCCAGTGGTGAAGAGGGATAAAGCCCTCAATACAGTCCAGGTGATCTGAGTTTGACTAGTGGCTCAGGGAATTGATGGCAAAGGAAAGGAAAGAGGATGAGATGTGCCTAACCTGTTGAAGGGGGAAGGTGGCTCCCACCACCCAGCATATGCTGCCGCTGTTCTGATGCCAGGGCCACAGCTTGGACAGTAGGGGTCAATGATGATGTGGAGAGCTGGTGCTGGGCAAATGTGGGCATGATAATATAAACCTGTAAAAGGTAGCCACTCACTGTTCACATAAGTGAGGGAGCACACGTGTGAACAAGGGGATGTAAGTGGGTCTTGCCATGCTCCAAGTGCCTGTGTCACCATCCAGGTCTGGAGCTAAGCTATAAAATGAAAAAAATCTCTCATTATCGCATGCTAGTGAGAGCACAAATGACCATCAGGACTTCCAGAATGATGCCCCCACCCCCAGGCAGAGTAATGTCTGATCAAGGGGAGGCCTGTTGGTTGTCAGACATGGGGCAAAAATACAAAAAATAAATGAAAATGAGCAACAATAACATAATATTAATTCACTCTCCCCTTCTCTTTAAATAAATAATATATTCTACTCTATTTCTACTTTGACTTAAAAAGTGAAACTATATCCTTCTGCAATTTCTCTGGAATGCGTTTGTATTTATTTATTTATTTAACATTTGCTTACCTGGAAAGTAGGACTTGGAACAAAGCCAATTTTCAGCGAAGGCCCGGGGAGAAATGCTCCAGACACATAGGTTCATAGGTGTGTACTAGGCTAATGGCACTGGAGCCTTTACAAGCCTAGCCCATAGGATTACCCTGGCATCATGCCACCTGACCTTAGTTCCTAGTGCCTCTGTCGAGTAGAGCCACTGGAGTGATCCCTGGGGTGAATTTTCTATTTCCCATCCACTCATCAAGATTTCTCTTGATGAGGGCCAGTGAGGTGCTCTGCTTGACATGTATGGGAAGTGTATTCCATAGCATGGGCAGTCTCTGGGTTATGAACCTGTCCCTCCAGCATGTTCTGTTGATTGTGGCAATGAGGTTGAGGTTCCAGGAGCTTGTGGTGTGGAGGGACTGGGATTTCTTTAGATGAGGCATTTCTAACAAAGCTGGGTCAGACATGGCTTTTTAAGTCAAGCAGAGATCACCTCTAAGTAGGCGATATGAGACAGAGAATAGTTGGAGTTTTTTGAGTCTGTCCATGCAGGACAAATGTTTAAGGCCTAGGATCCTCTTTGTGCGGTACTTCTGCGGCCTCTCCAGTTGTTGCAGGTGTCTAGTGAGGTACATGCTAAATGGGGCATTGTACTCGATGACTGGTCTAATTTGGGAAGGGTAGAGGAAGACAATGGCATCTTTCTTCCTGGATGCAAAACACTTAGTAATGAGGTGTGCCACATAGAAGTACTTTCTGACCACAGTGGCAATGTGTGGTGAAAAGAGAGGTTGCTGTCAACCTGTGTTCCTAAGTCTCTTATAATACCTTCTGTGTTCAGTGGACTAGCATCGATGTGGTAATTCAAGGGAAATGGTTTTTTCCCAAGGGGAATGACGATACATATTTTGGCAGTGAGCTTAAGGCCATGGTTCTGACATCAGTCGCTGGTCCCATTGAGGCCTTTCTGTATGATGTCAACATCACTTGGGGAGTTAATAATAGCTCCCAACTTGCAAGTGTCTGCGAATTTTGTCAGTCAGAGTCCCTGAGTGTTGGCATGGGCTTCAGAGAAGTAGATACAAAACAGGAGAGGACCCAGGACCGAACCCTGTGGGACTCCACTCGTGACTGGTCGACAGTCTGACTTGGAGTCAGCTACTTTCACACGGTGGGTTCTATCTGTGAGCCAGTTTGCAACCCACCTAGTGATATAGGGGTTGATGCCTAGCTTAGTGAGATTTTCTATGATTCCTGAGTGTGGAATGGTATCAAAGGTCTTGGCCAGATCAAGGTAGGCGGTATAAACCACCTTGCCTTCATCCACAGCTCTGGTGACTGACTCAAAGAAGTCGACCAAGTTGAGCAGGCATGATCTACCCTTCACAAAACCAAACTGTGTAGGATCCAGAGTTTGGAGATTCCCTATATGCTTGTTTATTGGGTCCATAATGATGCGCTCCATAGCTATGCATATCAGACTCATCAGGCTAATGGGGCGATAGTTCCCGGGGTCTTGAGTACCCTGAAAAAACCCACACAAACTCAGGGAGAACATGCAGACTCTGCAGAGAAGGCACTCCAGCTGAGAATTGAACTAGAGAGCCTCTTACTGTGAGGTGACAAAGCTACTGCTGCACCACTGCACCATCCAAGTTTGTATACATATATGGGCTTGGCCTTTTGGATAAGCTCAAGTGTAGAGGTTTCCTTTATTTCTTCAAAAGTTCAAAATGTCAAATGTGTTTACTAATAAAAATGCTTGTATCTGCTTGTAGGAGGTGGCTGTACAACAGGAAGTGGGAATTTGCCCTTTCCCCATTCTAGTGCAATCTCTAAGTTGGTATATATAATTAGCAGGAGGTGTCTCCCTGCATAAAAGATGGTTTATGTTTCTTTTTTCAGTTTTGTGGTTTGATTTTTGGGATCAATTTTATATTCAAACATTTGTGTTTTCAATACTAGGCCATGCAAGAATAAACACATATATGAGATCTTTTACATTGGTCAACTCTAGATTTAGTCAGTAGCTTTCCTGGCTCCCTAACTTGGTCAAGAGGAAAGCTGTCATCTTTTGTACAATATTACTATAATATCTGAGTTGTGTGATCTGGTAGTTGGCATGTTTAATTAGCAAGGGAAATGTTCCATCTACTTTTTGTCAGTGTTTTTGTCATCAATCTACTGAAGTTTCAATTAACTTCTCTAGATCCATATAATTATATATGGTTACAGTTCAAAATACTGACAGTGCAGAATGCAGCCAATGTGAACTGCAGTATCAGAACACAGACAGTTCATCTGACTGACATTTCAGAATGTAGACACAAGTAAGAGGGCTGGTATTAGGGGTGGGAGTGTATATGTATAAGTGTGCGCGCGCGAGCGCACACACACACAGACACAGACACACACACACACACACACACACACACACACACACACACACACACACACACACACACACACACACACATGGTGCTTGGTCTTCCCATGTGGGGTATAGTTTTTGGCTGGGCTGTCATCTTTGCAAACTTTACAAGTCTGCCTTGTGTCCATGTGAGTTTTTTTTGCCAACTTCCTCCCATATCCCAAATTTGGTGAATTGGAGTTCCTCTAAACTGCCCATAAGTGTAGTGCATGTATGTGGTATGTGTACATCTTACAATATGTTCATTTCTCATTCAGGATTAGTCTCTCTGCCTTGTGCCTACAGAGTGCTGAAGAGAATCTGGCTACCTCATGACCTCTCTGTTAACTAGATTTCTTTCAATTCCCTCTCAGTCCAACATACCCCAGGCACTATCCACTCACTGTATTTCCAGGCACTATCCACTCACTGTATTTCATGGTCATAAGTCAGCATCTCACTTTCTCGGCCTTTGTTGCCAGTCTACTAGCACTATGTACTTTGAGGCAGTGCTCAAATTACTCAGTGTTCAATGACACCCATTTATTTCTACCTTAACTGTAGTCCACATATGAGAGGTGCATATACTTATTAAAGTTTTAGCTAGCCTCTCATCTAAACACACACAAAGTATCCAGGAGGTTGTCAGTGCCCACACCCACCCTGTACCTACATGCAGCACACCTTAAAACAAGCCTTCTTATGCTAAAGTACTTAAGAAGTTTATCTCCAAGCCTCAAAGGCTTCTGAGGTGAAAGCCTGACTTTCAGACTCCTCTGCAGCATAACACAGCCTCACACATACTACCTTTATAACACCTGAAACATATCATACTTTATGAAGTCATTATACTCGTTCATATTCTTTACATTTGTTAAACAGGTAAGGCCAATGAGCACAAGTGTTGTTTTTCTGGGCTGACCCAGGAACATTCTCTGGTTGTGTGATTTGCTCAGAGTCACACAGAAAGCAAATGGAGGTGGGAAGAATCAAACCCTGCACCCATGACAGGAAGGAGCTCATTACCAGCTCACAACCTTAATCTTCTCTGCTAACTACAAGAGGATTCTCTGTATTAACTGACATGCTAACTCTGTATTTATGACATCATTCTCATACACCTGAATACTTAAAGCAGTGTGGGCTGGTCAAAACACAAGGATATGTCGACATGCTAACTCTGTATTTATGACATCATTCTCATACACCTGAATACTCTGCTCACAAGACTTGGCAAATACAGAGAAGTGGTGAGCTGCCTTTCAGGAGGTAGGATACAGCAGCTGACTAGGGCACTGAAGTCCCTTCTTCCCAGATACAGTTATGACACGATTGTTTCTTATGTCAGTATGAAGAACATAAGACCCGCATCACTGGATTATATGACTAGAGAGATGACAGAGCTCACAGACAACACATCCTAAGCTGGCATAAAGCTAACCTTGAGCAGTATCCTATCTTCACTGAAAATGATGCCTCAGTACAAAAAAAAATTGGCTTCAGTAATTGGATCAGTTTCTGGTGTTATTCTAAGGGATCCAAAGTGCCAGCATGGAGGAAAATGGTTGACTGTCCTGCATGTTTCGGCTTGCACCTCCACGTCAAGGACTTTCTAATACTGACCATGAGTTTCTTTACCTCATAGTGGTTATTTTAGGCTATGCAATCCTGATCCATCTACCAACCTAGCCAAACCAAATCAAACCATACCACAACACTACAAGGATAACACTACTCTGGGCTAGGAGTCGGAGTAAGAAACTACCTTCCTTAGAAGTATTCCTAACCCTAGAAAATGCTGACATCTGCATGTTTACTAACACATGACTCCAATGCAATAATATATCTTCCATAACAGGGTTCAATGTTCATTATTTGTTCAGTTCCTCCACGGAAAGTACTGTAACTAGTGATGGTGTGCCCATTTATTTCTATGACTCATTCACCTTTAGACTCATACAGCTAGTTTATGATCACAAACTCACTCACATGCTAGTAGCTGTAAATCAGACACATTATCATGTCCTGCCTAGCTATAGAACACTGCCTATGTCACCCACAACCCATGAGACATACCTAAATAAGTTGGAGTCCCTTACTATTGAACCAGACACTATTATATTAGGGGATTTCAGTTATCCCTCTGTTAACTGGGATATGTATACAAATAATAATAAATATGCTCAACATTTCTAGGACTGCATTAATACAAACTACACAGATTAGATTGCATATCCCTACTCTAGAGGATCAGATATACTTGGAGTGATCCTTACAAATATAGTACCACTATACCCTATAATTAAACTTTCCTTGGTTAGGTCTGACCATCAAGCAGTGGTCTTTACTTCAGAACTCAGCTCAGATAACTCACAAACCCTACCTCTTTCAAAGAGTTCTCTAAGACAAACTTACTACAACTATGTTGTGATCTAAGGAACTTCAAGAGTCCCCCTACTCTCATAGACCCAATAGCATTCATGGTGGGGTTCTCTTCTCACCATAATACCTACCTTGAGACATCATATCCAGTCTATAATAAACAGAGTTTAGGAACTACACCCCCCTTGGATAAACAAACTTTAGAAAGAGAAAAACAACTTCTCTCACTAAGTACCAAACTGAAAAACCTCACACCTCAAAGTCAAACTCAAAAGGTTAAACAAAGCACTTAGAAAAAAAAATAAACCTTCCAAGGCCAGATATGAATTTACAATTAGCTCCTCTGTCAAATACAATTACACGGCCTGCTTTAACTATGGTGGGACGTTTAGAAACAATATCAAAATTGCACTGAGTTAACACATAACAGCTCCACATTCTTTTCCCCTGAAGACATGGCTGACCTATTATTAACAAAAAATAGTTCAGATTTCACCTTCCATCTCCATCCAATCTAGAAATACTTTGTCCCTTGTCAGTCCTCCCCAATCAAACATCACCCCTGAACAAGTCATAAAGGCTCTCTCAAAGGTGAAAAATACTATATTAGTGAAGTCCAACAATCAGTAGTATGAAGCACTCTTACCAACCTGCTCCATAATGTGGACAACCTTAGTTTCTCATCTGGCTTTGTGCTAGAGGCTTGGAGAACAGTGGTGGTCATTCCCCCTACACAACGGAAGCCCATACCACTGATCCTGGTAACTATAGGCCCATAATCCTCACAAGTCGTATCTGTAGAACAGTGGAATGGATCACTGTGGAACTCATAAACATGCTCCAAAGTAGAAATAAAACAACTCATAAACATGAATACTGGCAGGCTAAAGTCCATACCTCTCAACTGTACAGATTTTCACAGAATGTCCAGATTTTTGCCTCATATTTTTTGTGTGTTCCTCCTAAAATCTGTACTTTTCTGGCAAATAGCTGAGGATTGAAGTAATTAAATAATGACAATCATTTGAGTTTAAGATTCCACATCCTTCAGAAAATTCATGCTAATGCAAAACCTATTGTTCTATCAACTTTCTAAGTTTGTAATATTTAAAATCTGTCCCTATTCCCCCATCATATTAGGCTTTGTCCAGATTTTTTTGCTCTAAGAGGTTGACAGGTATGCAAAGTCCCTTGACCAAAATCAGTTTGGCTTTGAGAAGTTCTGTCTGCTTAACTTGCTTGACTTCTTTGAAAAAAAATTACTGTGGCCCTGACTGAGGGCAAGTCAGCTTATACAGCTTACCTAGACCCAGCCAAAGCTTTTGACACCATGCATTACTTGGACATCATAGATAAATATATCAAACTAAATGTTAATCATGATGTTACCCTTTGGATAATAAAATGGCTCATAGACAGGGCCCTACAAACCCATACTAGTAGCTCACTCTCTACGACAAGTTCATTGCTAGTGGCATCACCCTGGGATCAGTACTGAAGCCACTTCTGTTTGGCACTTTCTTATCTGATGCCAAAGATGTCATTAGTGGTCTTTGACTAAGTTTGCTGATGACTGTAAAGTTGGTGCTATCATGAACTCTTCTGGAGACTCACAAATTATATAAGAAGGACTAACATTCACAAACAAATGGTGCCAAGATCATGTAATCAAACAGAATGCTAAAATGTGTAGTGTCATACCCTTTGCCAAACAGGAATATCCTTGTTCCTACCATATTACTGGTATACCACCCTCCCTCAAAACAAAATCCATTTGTAGAGGGCTACTCTTTTGACCACCATATAGCCATGGCTGTTAAGAAATCCTGCTATTTAGCCCAGTTGGTTGCTAAGGCTATTCCTTCCTGTCCAAAGATGTTATCATACCATTGTATTCCTCACTAGTTAGGCCTATAGTAAAATACAGTGCTCCTGTTGGCATGTACCTGCACAGACATTTGATGCAGTTACAAAAAAAACAAAAAAAAATTACTTCAGAAAGAAAATCAAGGATCTGAGTTCCATTACCTACACTGAATGTATCAGATCTCTTTCTGTTTTCCCTGTCTCAGACCCCTAAGAAGTGGACTTGGTCTGGTCTACAGAGCCTTAAATGACCCTTCTGTGAGTAACCTCCTTTATATTTGAAAAAAAATAGCTGGCATGACAGGTACCTCACTCAAAGAATTCCTCTCCTCTGAGATAGACTACCCTTGATATTAAGCAAAGACTCATATCTCTCAACCTCTTAGCATAAAAACTCTGGACAAAGCCTAACAAAATGGGGGGACAAAGGCCCAAAAATAGGGACACATTTTAAATATTGCTCTTATAAACTTAGAAAGTTGTTAGAATAACAGGATTTTTGTTAGCATGCATTTTCCGAAGGATATGAAGTCTGGAACTCAAAGGCATGTCATTATTTAGTGACTTTAATCTTTAGATCATCCTAGTGATTTGTCAAAAAAAACACAATTTTTATGAGGAACAAACCACAAATATGAGGCAAAAATCTGGACATTCTGCAAAAGTCTGTGCAGTTGAGAGGTATGAGCAAAGTATATCACTTACCCTCTTCAAATGCAACCTTTAAAAATGGATGGGTAACTACAAATACATCCTTGGGCTCATCCAGCAAACCCTTATGGAAAGGGTTATCATGCTGATGGACTACAAATGATCTACCTAGTCATTTGCCTAGTAGTAACCCGTAAACCTGTACATACGTACATTATTAATGTATAAACTTGTTTACTATACGACATTGTATATGCACCCACATCTTACTTATATTACACATATAATCTATTATTCCTTCTGTTGTTCCATTATCATTACTTCTAATCTCCAAATATATGTAATACATTTATCCATGTTTCTATAAAATAAATTCCTTCACATCCCCACACTTTTTTCCTTCCACTTAACTGACCATCGGCTGATATAAGCTGTCTTCTCACCCACCAGGTTTACCTGACTCAGTCCTCTCCCTTACTTCATCTCCAAACTGTAACTTTTATATCCCAGATATTGTACTAGACATAAAATGTATTAGTCATAATGCTGACTTTTCAACACTTAAAATTAATTTGCATATGAAAAAAAATCGCAAGAATTTTATTCATTCCCTTCTCTCCTATCTCCAGTTTAATGTTATTTTGCACTTCTTATCTGAAACCATTTTAAATATTACAGGACAAACAGATAGGGCATCTTTATTTATTCTATTTTTCCAATAAAATAAAATAAAATAAAATAAAAAACAATGGCTGTTGGTCTAACATATGTAGCATTATAAACAATGTTTAATTTAATTCCCAAACTATGCACTGCAAAATATTTAATATTCGACCATAACCCACATTATCAAATACTTCAGTTACATCACACATCACTATCTTTTTCTGTGTTCTTTCCCTTGTATGTTCCATCCATCATGTCCCTTAAACAATGCCGCTAAACCATTCACATCTCAACATCTTCCGATCTCATAAAACTTCTTCCTCCACAAAGCACCAACAGCTGTTTCATTTTTAGTGAATATTTTCAAAAATAATTTATGATCTGTGAAAATTAAAAACAAATCTCTCTTATGCCACAACTCTTCATTAGAAAATTTCGTCCTATAAATCAAAAAGTAATCATATATATCTCCAACTTCACTGACCTTTCTCTGTATCACTTTTGTATAGGTTCATAGTTCATAGGTAGGTACTAGGCTATCGGCCCTGGGGCCTATACAAGCCCAGCCAAAAAGGTACCCTGGCTTTTGCCATCCAAGAAAATGTTTTTTTCCTTTCACAAATAGATTTTTATGCCAGGTTTATAACTTATTATGAAAATTGTAATTATATCCATCTTCTTTTAGTACACTTTTCTTTTGTCTTTCTTTTTTTGTCTTTCTCTTTGAAAACTGCTTGCAGTTCCTCTGGAGTAACATCCTCTCCATTACTTTCCTGTATTTCTCTGAAAAATGTTCAGCTTCCCACTGACATTCTTTATTTTACTCTTGTCTTTATACATTTTATAGTGTATTCTTCCACTGCTTGTATTATTTATTTTACACTGTTTTTGACTATATCTGCCTCATCCCTCATACTTTCCATGATATCAGCTTTATCTTTAACTTACCATTCCATAAATGTGACACCACTTATTTTCTCCCACTTATTGATTAATTATTTGATTATTTATTTAACTTTGTTGACTGGGGTAGTCCACTAAGACAGTGGTCTCTTTTAATGGGAGATCTGATGTAGTATTCATATTGACTAGAGACATTTTGATCAGGACACCTGGGAATTCTACTGTTTTAATAAGTACCATTAGATCTCTTACATCCATCTGAGCTACCACCAAGCCAGGCAGATGAGGACTCATTTTAACGTCTTACCCGAAGATCAACACACTCAGGAGTACAGCACCTACCTTATGCTACACTGCAGTGTCAATACTGGAAAAAGAATCCAAGCACCTGATGTGGGACTAGAACCCACAGGCTTTTGATCTTCCAACATTAAGGGTGACTGTTTTACCTTTTGAGTTATTGATAATGAGACTACAAATCTTTGCATCTTCAATAATCTCCTTATTGTCTATTTTTGAAAGAAAAATGCCTTACTTTGATTATGCACATGAATCATTTCCTTCCATGAGTTTCTTTTTTTTTCTGAGTTCCTTTAACACTATTACCCATTATTTACAAAACACCTCTCTATACACCAGACAGAAGAGAAGCAGGTTTATTCCAGCAACCAGATGGTGTTAAAAGGCAGGTGTGAGATTTAAGATAACATATCCAGCTGTCATCAAAATATTTTCATGAATGATCAAAAATGTTTCTGGATGCAGAACAGTCTATGGTGGAAATAAAAAAAAGTTTAGCCAACAATGAGTGAGCCAGCAAGGTGACTCTGCTTTGTAATCTTTTGAAAATAAGAAAACCTACAGAGAGACTTTATCAGTGCAACATTTTTATTATCCCAAAGGAAAATGCTTGAGTGACAGAAAAAAAGCCTGTAGGCTTTCTGAAAAATCAGAAGTACTTTTATCTTTAACCAGAGACTGGTGTTTAGAGACTGAGATGATCAAGAAGAACAGCAACAAAGTGAATTGGTGAATAAGTGGAAGAACTGTAAAGCAGCAATCCCGAATAGATTTAGTTTTGATAATGTAAATTATGGTTCTGCAAGTAGTAAATAAAAAAAGAAAAAAAATAGAAAAGAAAAACAGAAGTTTGTTGACTGTATTAAAGTGGTGGAAGAACAGAACTATAAAGGATAACTCACACTATGTAAATCACTAACCCATTCCTGACTATCTTCTCCTTATACTACAATCCAAACAGCTGTAACCACAAACAACTGTGTCCTGTCCTTACCTGTACTCACTGATACTTTTTCTGCTCACTTCTACTGCGGTTGCTCTACCCCACCCGCTCTGTTCACCCTTCGGGCTCACTCCGCTCCCCTACCCTGCCCCCAATTCCCACATACCCCCACTACCTGTACATTTAACTATCCCTTACTCATCCCACAGCTCCCACTATCCCATTATCACATACCCCATCCCATCTATCATAATATACCACAAGAGACTCACACCCTACCACAGTATGTCCCATTCTATACTATATCTACACTCTGCATTACTCCTAGCAATCCTAACCACCCTCACCTGCTTAACACAACTCACCCCCCCCCTCTCGTATGGCATAGTGGTTAAAGTGTTTGCACAGCTCAGATGGTGTAATGGTACATTGCTATGATTGTAGTGCACAGTGTCCCAGGTTTGAGACCTGTCAGGGCTGATTAAAGCACCCCTGCACTACCAGGCTATAACTCATTCCACACCTTTTGGCCCCAGACCTTGGACCGAAGCTCCAAAGTTGGTGGTGTTTCCATATTCATAAAGGATGTGCACACCTCCAGACTAGTAGCCCAATATAATGCATCTGAGATACTTCAGGTGCAGCTAACATTGGGTAAGACAGCAATTCAGATCGTAGCCTGCTATAGGTCCCCAACCATGTCAAAAGACTCACACTCCACGTTCCTAAGCTCCCTGGAGAATATTAGGGTCCAACCTAACACTCTCATACTGGGCAACTTCAACTACCCCTCCATTAACTGGGAAAACTACTCATGTACCAATACACTTGCCAAACTTTTCCTGGAATTCATTAATTCCAATGCGCTGGACTAGCTCGTTCTTACCCCCACTAGAGGTAGCAACATCCTTGACCTGGTCATTATTAACATAGGGGACCACTGCTTTACACAAGTAGTCAACTACCCCCTGGTTAGATCCGACCACAAACTAATCACCTTAGAAATCCACCCCTCCCAAAGGTAACCGCTATGAAAAACTTCTCCAAAGGTAACTTTGGGCTCCTAAAAACAGAGGTGGCTAACTTCACGGCACCCATGAAAATGGAGATCAGTTGCATGACCACCGAATCATACACCAATGCACTATACGAACACATACACAAATGCATGGATCTCACCATAACCAACAGAGCCAAGAAGTTCTCCACCAAAAAAAGGCAGCCAATCTGGTGGTCCCCTGCCATAAACAAACTCTACAACAAAAGGAGGAAAGTGATGCAGAATAAGGTGAAGTCCAAAGACTGGAAAAACTCCTTTATCAGCCTCAACAAAAAGTTGAGATCCCTCATCAAATTCTCTAAAGCTAGCTATGAAATCAGAATTGCATCAGATAGTAAAGACAACCACAAGGCCTTCTATAGTTATGCAAAGAATCTTCACGGCAATACCCAGATTTGCTCTGAGTAACTGCACAATGGTACCTCCTATACCAAGCCAACAGATATTGCCAATATACTGGCCGAAAGATTCAGTGCCAACTTTACCCCTCCCACCCAAGGGACCAGTCACAATACCAGTAGATTGCCAGGCACCCAGTATTACTGCTGCACAGGTTAAAACAGCACTGTCCAAGGCCAATAATACAGCTTCTATGGCACCTGACAATATCACTGGATGTGTTCTACATATACTACAGAGTGAACTGGCACCTCACCTGTGTGCCCAGTTGAATCACAGCATCACCTCAGGCTTTTTCCCTACTGAATGGTGCACTGATAAAGTCATCCCTCTCCAGAAAGGAAGAGCTACTACATACCCTGTGAACTAGCGCCCTATTAGCCTGACGAGTCTGATATGCAAAGCTATGGAATGCATCATCATGGACCTAATAGACAAGGATATAGGGAATCTCCAAACTCTGTATCCCACACAGTTTGGTTTTGTGAAGGGCAGATCATGCTTGCTCAACTTGGTTAACTTCTTTGAGTCAGACACCAGAGCTGTGGATAAAGGCAAGGTGGTTCATACAGCCTACCTTGATCTGGCCAAGACCTTTAATACCATTCCCCACTCAGGAATCATAGAAAAACTCAATAAGCTAGGCATCAACCCCTATATCACCAGGTGTGTTGCAAACTGGCTCACAGGTAGAACCCACAGTGTGAAAGTAGCAGACTCCAAGTCAGACTGCCGACCAGTCATGAGTGGAGTCCCACAGAGTTTGGTTCTGGGTCCTCTCCTGTTTGGTATCTACTTCTCTGAAGTCCAGGCCAACATGAAGGGACTCTGGCTGACAATGTTTGCAGACAATTGCAAGTTGGGAGCTATTATTAACTCCCCAAGTGATGTTGACATCCTACAGAAAGGTCTCACTGAGACCAACGACTGGTGACAGAACCATGGCTTTAAGCTCAATGCCAAAAAAAAGTGCCGTCATCCCCTTTGGGAAAAACCCGGTTCCCATGAATTACCACATCGATGGTAGTCCACTGAACACAGAAGGCATTATAAGAGATCTGACAACACAGGTTGACAGCAACCTCTCTTTTGACCACCACATTGCACTGTGGTCCGAAAGTCCTTCTATGTGGCACATCTCATTACTAAGGGTTTTGCATCCAGGAAGCAAGAGATCATTGTCTCCCTCTACTCTTCCCTCATTTGGCCAATCATTGAGTACAATGCCCCATTTGGCTTGTACCTCATTAACACCTGCAACAACTGGAAAGGCTGCAAAAGTACCTCACAAAGAGGATCCTAGGCCTTAAACATTTGTCCTATATGGACAGACTAAAAAAACTCCAGCTATTCTCTGTCTCATATCACCTACTTATAAGCCATCTTTGCTTGACTTACAAAGCCATGTTTGACCCAGCTCTAGAAATGCTACATCTAAAGAAATCCCAATCTTTTCTTACCACACACTCCAGAGACCTCAAACTCATTACCACAATTAACAGAGCATCCTGGAGGGATAGGTTCATAACCCAAAGGCTGTCCATGCTATGGAATAGACTTCCCATACATGTCAAGCAGAGCACCTCACTGGCCTCTTCAAGAGAAATCTTGATGAGTGGATGGAAAATAGAAAATTCACCCCAGGGATCACTCCAGTGGCTTTACTCGACAGAGGCACTGGGAACTAAGGTTGGGTGGTATGATGCCAGAATAATCCAATGGGCTAGGCTTGTAAAGGCCCCAGAGCCATTAGCCTAGTACACACCTATGAACCTATACACCACCTTCACACTACACAGCCTTTATCCAACACACCACCTTACTGCCCTTCTCCTTTATAACTCCAGAACTATATCCCTCCAACACAACCCTACTTTATAAGCCCAAATTCCTTCCTATCTTACCCTCACCCAACCTTCCCCTCCACCTACACCCAATCAAAAATACTCTACTTAAAACCTCAATCCACTGTGGATCTCATAATACTCCTACTATACCTAGTCTCCCTCTCTCTTTCTGGTGATATCCATCCCAACCCAGGCCCCATCAACTCCCCATCCAACAAAGCCCCCACTCCCTAACATCCTGGCACCGCCAATTCCATTCACTTCAACACAATTAATGGGCAAAGCCTTCGTAATAAAATCCCTACCCTCCACGCCTGGCTCTCACATAATCACCCTGATATTGTCGCCATCTCAGAAACTTGGCTTAAGCCTTACATAAAAGTTAGTGAAATATTACCTCCCAGCTACCAAATGATCCGCAACAGGAGGTGGCGTAGCCTTAGTCTACTCCTCCTCCTACACTGTAACACCATTTACCAACCTCATTCCAAAATTTGCCAGTTCTGAATTAACAATAGCCCTCCTAAAAATCATCAATCACAAATCCATATGCTTAGCTGCTCTCTATATTCCCCCAAGCAACAATAACATTCCAGTGCTAGAACACATATTTTCCTAGTTCTCGTCTAGCATCAGAAATGAAACCTTTATCCTAAGTGACGTTAACATTAACTGGGCCACTATCAACTCTCAACCCCCCTCTCAAGCAATCAACCTCTTTAATTTCACCCAGATAATTAACTCTCCTACCAAGCCCAACAAAAATGGAAACTCTGGAACCATCCTTGACTACATGTTAGTATCCCATCCTAACCATATCTCTACCGCAGGTATCCTCCCACACAACCATCAGTGACCACCTACCAGCCTACGCTGACCTCTCCACTCCATAAACAGCATTACTACATTCAAACCCATAACCTCTCCAATTTCAGCCCAGAAATGTTCAATGACTATCTACAACTAATTGACTGGACCCCCTTAAAAACCCTGTCCCTCGACAATGAAATCAAGACACTTTAATGATACCTTTCTAAAGCTACTCAATAGCCATGCCCCTTTCAGAACCAAACAGGTCAAATTCAAAATCTGTCCCTGGCTATCAAAACAAAACAAACAAACTATGCTCCTAAGATATAAAAAGTGGAAACAATTCTGTAACAATAAACTGCCTAATACCCTATTTGAATTAAAACATCTCCACAATACCGAAAAAAACCTAATAACAAGAGACTGCAAATCATACTATACTAAGTTCCAATCTGAGCACCCCCACCATCCCAAATAAATTCTGGAACACTATCTCCTCTTTCCTCCACCCCAGTAACAAGGATAACCCTTGCCCTACCCCTAACCTCTCTGACCTATAAACAGCCACCTCATTTATCTCCTTCTTCATGGATTGTATAGCCAAACTAACCACCACCTTCCCACACACGCCCCCAAACTCTTCAACTCCCCCCTCCTCTCACCCTTCTGAAAATACACAACAATCACCCACCTTCAACCTCAACCCTGTTCCCACTAGCACAATAAAAAACTCCTCCTCCAGATAAAACCATGCTGTATTGTACCAGAAAATTTATCCCCACTCTTCCTAAAATTATCTGCAAATAGTATAGCCCTGCCAATCTCCATTTTAATAAACAGATGTATCCAAGAATCCCATGTCCCTTCTATTTGGGAACATGCATTCATCATTCTACTCCACAAGGGAGGTAAAATATATGACACCACCAATTTCAGGCCTAATGCAATCCTCTCTCCACTCTCAAAAATCCTAGAAAAATGTATTCATGTTCAACTAATGTCACATCTAACACACAATAACCTCCTTACTCCCACCCAACATGGTTTCTGTCCTGGCCACAGTACCATTACAGCCCTTCTGTTCTTTCTCGAATGCATCAACCATGCTCATGACTCTGGCAAACTAGTATCTACCCTGTTCCTTGACCTATCCAAAGCTTTTGACACAGTCTCCCACCCCATACTCCTATCTCAACTGTCCTCTCTCAATCTATCTCCCTCTGCCTTATCCTGGTTCTCTAGCTACCTCTCCAATAAACAGCAATAAAATGTAAATCTTCTACCTCTTCATTCTTACACCCCCCCACTGGTGTTCCCCAAGGATCTGTCTAGGCCCCCTACTCTTCAACATATTCATCAATAACTTTCACCATACCATCCCAAATACCTTTCTAGTTCAATATGCAGATGATTCTACAATCATCTGCACTGCTGACTCCCCCTATGACCTACTACTAAAAACCCAGTCGGCTTTAACTAAAACTGAGACTTGGATCCACAACAACCACCTCACCCTAAACGCAACCAAAAATAACTAATGATCTTTACTCCCTCCAGAATCAACTCCATGGACAACGCCTCCTTCATTATACTTAGCCAGAATAACACCCCCATTGAAATTGTATCTCATACAAAGCTACTTGGTGTCATCATTGACAACCACCTAAAATCTGACATCCATATTCAAACTTTCATCATAAAAACCCATCAAAAATTGGGATTCCTGTACTGACATAATCGCTACCTCACTCCCTGCACCAGAAAGACCCTAGATTCCTCCTACCTTCTCCCCTCCCTCATATACAGTGCTCCCCTACTCAGCAAACTCCAACTAAGTTTACAATCCAAACTGGAATCCTGCTTCAATAAAATAAGCAAATTTGCCACAAACTCCAGAAATTCTTCCTATCACTGCCTCTCCCTCTAATCCCTATAATGGCTAGTGCTACCCAACTACCTAAACTTCTAAAACTCACCACAGCCCACAAACTTATCTTCAGACCATCCAGCTGCCCCACCCTCTCCACCTCCTTAATTCCCTATATTCCAAACTGCTTACTACAATCTGAAAATCAAAACCTCCTACAAATCCAAAAACCTTCCTGACCCCCAGGCCACTTTCTGCTATCATACTCCCTAGCCAAACTATGGAATTCAATCTCCCCCTCCCTTCAAAATACTCCAAACCCCACCAACTTCAAATCCCTCCTACACTCTCCTACCTATCCTCTAAATGGATTTGCCCCTGCTCCTTCCCTACATGAAACCCACCTCCACTGCCTTCCTGCAGATACAGCCTCTCCCTATTGACACCCACTTCAACTCCTCAATCTCTGCAATCACTGCTGAACTACTTTTCTACCCTCATTTTATCATCTGCAATTTAAATCTATGTAAATGATGATATTCTTATGTCTGGAAATGATTCATTAAGGGAATCTTAAATCTGCTGATTTACTCCCTTCATGGTTAATTGCTTGCTGTCACATTAACCAACCTGTAACCAAAAGCATCTCTTCATATATACTTAATTACACCCTCAGTACATACTATATCCTATACATTAATATTCTTTCTGCATCCTTCTCATTCTGTTAATGCAAATATCCTACCTCTGTAAATGTGTTATTAAGGTTTACTCAGCTTACAGAATGTATTTATGGTATCACTACAGATACTCTACATACAAATATTTATCATATTTGTTAATTGTAGTCTCACCTTGTCTTATATGTCTGCTTGATATGCACATTTATTATTGTTAATGGTTTATTATTGTTAAGGGAACTTTTCTCCCTGGGTCTCCACTGAAAACGGGCTCTTCTTGACCTAGTGGAGTTCCTCGGTCATCAAACTGAAATAAATAAACAAACAAATAAATAAATAAATAAAGGTTTAAAATGACACTGAATGGACTGAAGAAATAACTGCAGGCAAAACAGATGTCGTTATTAATATTTGTACAAAAGTTTATTTATGTGAATTGCATGTTATTTTGTAAAGTATCTTTGCATAGTATGCAGTCAGTGTATTTAAACTACAGATTGCAGGGAGTTTTTACAGTGATTACTGTGTATGTTAGTGATATTAAAGTAAGAAAGTGTTTTTAATTGTACTGTATTTAGACTTTACATTGTAACATGATAAATGTTGAAAAGAAGCAAGTTAAAGCTAATATAATGTCTCAATCTGTGGCTGCTGGGTGAATGTAAATGTGTATTGATCACATTATATATAGAATTTAATTATAATTTTCCCATTTTTTACAAAGGTGGGTGTCTGGATTAATATCATTAGTTTACACTATAGACAATTTTTTAAACAAAAGACTAAAAATAAGAAAATGACAAAAACATGCAAATGTATGTATATATAATAAATTTTAAGTATTTGTAAAGTAAATGAATTTTTTATAAGCCCACAATAAATGTGTGATAGGGATAGGATCCAACAACATATTTAGCGTATAACAGGCTTGTTCAGAAATGATTAATAAAAAAGCCAAATCAAAAATCCAGTATATAAAAATATCAAATCATATGACATTACATGGGTTCCTATTATGTGATCGAAGTTTTGAAACTTCGAACCCGACAATATCGAACTTGTCTGTTTATCAATTCAAATAATGGTGAAATGAAAGCATTATATGAATTAAAAAACAGCAAGACACTAAAGTTTGTGAAAGCAGATAAGGATGGGGGACTTGTTATTATGACTTGAGAATATTATATCAATGGTAGTGAAAAAAATTATGTAATACACAAATATGTATTGACTTCATTGAAAGATATACATAGAAGTTAAAGTTTATTTATGCCTGTTTGTATGACTTGTTTTATGAACAATGACATTGATTATGAATTATACATTTTTTTATTAGTTGATAATCCAGAGATAAGAATTTTATTTGGTATTCCAAAATTACACAAGAATCAGACCCCCCCCTCTTTAGGACTATATTTTTAGCACCTAATAGTGTTATTGAAGGACTACCACTTTTTTTGGATATTATTATGAATCCTTTAGTTCAACAGCTATCTTGCTATATAAAGGATTCTTGGGATTTTAGAGAAATTTAAGGGAGTTTAATAATAAGTGCAGTTATGATTTTGTAGATGGTAAGATGGTTACAGTTGCTATTTCTCCCTTGTTTGCCAGTATACCACAAGATATAGGAGTTGAAGACATTAGGCTGTTCATGTACAGCTATACTGAGCTTGCCGACAGTAAAATTAATTTATATTGTTCTTTCTTTAGAAATTTTGTTGGATAACATTTTTAATAGGAAATATTACAAGCAAACTAAAGGGGTGGTGATGGGTTCTGCAGTAGCTCCAGCCCTTTCTAATTTGGTTTTAGGAAGTGGGATATAGAAATTTTACTTTCCAGTAAACATTTTGACAGAGTTATTTTTATAAAAGATTTGTGGATGATTGTTTTATTTTTCATGGTACAGATGAAGTGTACAGTATGTTTGTTGATCAAGAGAACAGTGGTTCTGAATTTTAGATATTTATTTTGTGTGAAATGGGAACCAAAGTTAACTTTTTAGACATCACTTTAGAATGGACTGGCAGAGAAGAAGGTTTGATAGCACTATTTATTGAAAGAGCATTTTTTCAAATGGGTATTTACATTTTAAGAACTTATCATTCAGTATTCATGAAGAAAAATATACCTAGAGGATGGTAAATTAGAGCCTCTAGGATGATTATGAAAGATTCTGACTTCAAATTAAAGGTAGAATTTATTTCTTTATTTGAAAAGTGGGGTTATAAAAAACGGTTTTGGATGGAAAGTGACTCAAAAAATGAAAATGTATTTTACACCTATTTTACTTAAATAACTGTTAAATAGGCACCTTTTAAACAACACCACCAATAGTCAGATTATTAAAAGTGATCCAGTTTGTTTTTTTTTGGATATGTCAGTAGATAATTACAATATTCATCAAGTTATTTGTAACAAACTGGAAAATTATTCAAGGGAATAATGAATAATATAATATTATTGGTAATCAGCCATCCTTTCTGTATAACAAGACTTTGTCTTTGTCTTTCGGCTTTTCCCGGTTAGGGGTCGCCACAGCGGAACTCCGGTCCGCTAATGATTGGCAGTAGATTTTTACGTGCTGGCTTGCCGGGCCTAATGCACAACCTTCAATGAAGGAATGCCCATTCACGCATGTCGCCACACAGAAGACGCTCTAACTGAGAATCGAACGGGCAACATCTAACTGTGAGGCGACAATGCTACCGCAGCACCACCACTGCAGTTCTATATAACAAGACTAATAGTCTTAAATTATAGTTACAAAATGGCATTACAAAGATTGTTCCATTACTTATTACTAATAAGGCCAAAGTAATTTATAAATGGGACATGTAGTGCATGCAGATTTATTTTAGAATGACCCTATATTACCTTGGAACATTTTGATAAATTATTGGAGCATATAGTCGATTTACTTGTCAGTCAAAATGAGGTATATATATTAGTATTTGTTCAGGCTGCCAGGCTTTTAATATTGGAATGACAACTAGGGTTTTAAAGTAAAAGAATTAAAGAATGTCTGTATTCCATTATTGCTAGGGACACCAATAATGCTTTGTTTAAACATTTCTGTGAGTGTATTAAGTATAAAAAGTTCTTATTTCATATACTTGAGCAGGTTTGAATGATTTAAGGGATGGAAATTTTATAAATAGATGATTGGAAATGAGAGACCAAATGTCAGTTAAAACTTAGAGCAGAGTGCTCTGCAGGTCAAAATGACACTATAAATATTGTGTTTTAAAAAAAAAAACAGGAGGTTAAAATTAAAGAAATTAATTAATATTCAATTTTCATTACTGGTTTTTACTTCCAGTATTGTGATTATAAGATGATGCAATTAATTAATGTCATGTGATTTGTTATTTTTTATATGCTGGGATTCATTTTTTTATGAATTGTTTCTGAAGACGTCTGTTGTAATAGATGAAAGTGGTAAATCAAACTTTTATACATTATAGAAGTTCTTGGGTTTTCCCCATCATACATTTATTGTGGGTTTATATTTTATTTTGTTGTTGTTACCACAGTTCGGAACATTTTTATTATTAACTAGATTTTTTCCCATTAGCACATACTTTGAGTTAAAGCCAAGTAGCCTACAACTGCAGGCAATTAATCAAGACAACTTTGAATAGTATGTTTTCAGAGAAATCCAAAGGGTACAAGGTAACTTTTAAAGGGACGTCGGCAAGCAGTTCAGGGGAAAAAAGTAACATTACCAAAATGGATAGCCAGTGTTCCACACCAGAGGTCAATTCCTTGTTAGTCAGATCCGACCACAAGTTGATCACCCTAGGCATCCACATCCCGTCCCGACCCCCCATTAGGGAAACCACTGTAAAAACTTTCTCCAAAGCCAACTTCACACTTCTTAAGACAGAACTGGAAAACTTCACGACAGCCATGCAGACAGACAATAGAGGTACGACTACTGAATCCTACACAAATGCACTTTATAAGCACTTACACGAGCGCATGTATCATGCAATCCATAACAGAACCAAGATGCTATCCTCCAAAAAAGGGAAGCCAAACTGGTGGTCCCCTGCCATAAACAAACTCTACATCAGAAGAAAGAAACTGTTGCAAAAATGAGTAAAATCCCATGATTGGAGGAACTCCCTGGTCAGCCTCAGTAAGAAGCTGAGATCCCTCATAAAATCCTCCAAAGCTAGTTACGAAAACAAAATCTATGTCAAGAATCTCAATGGCAACACTCAGATCTGCTCTGAGTTACAGCACAATGTCACTAAATATACAGAACCAACTGATATTGCCAACATCCTGGCAGACAGGTTCAGTGCTAACTTTACCCCCTTTCACCCCCTAAAGGGCCCATCTCTATACCAGATGAATGCAAAGTTCCTGTAATCACGGCTGCACAGATAAAAAGCACACTCTCCAAAACCAAGAACACAGCATCCATGGGACCTGACAACATCCCAGGCTGCGTTCTACATGAACTACAGAACGAACTGGCACCCCACCTAAATACCATGTTCAATCATAGTATTACCTCAGGCTTTGTGCCCACTGAATGGTGCACAGTGACAGCTATCCTACTCCACAAAGGGAGAGTCACCATGGACCCCAGGAACTACCACCCCATTAGCTTGATGAGTCTGGGCTGCAAGGCTATGGAATATATTGCCATGGAACTTATAAACAATGACATTGGTAATCTCCAAACTCTGGACTCCATCCAGTTCAGGTTTGTAAAAGGCAGATCATGTCTCCTAAACCTGAGAGACTTCTTTGAAGCGGTCACCAAAGCCGTAGAAGAGAGCAAGGTGGTTCACACAGCTTATCTAGATCTTGCCAAGGCTTTCGGCACCATCCTCCACTCTGGAATTATAGATAAGCTCACTAAACTAGATATAAATCCCTATGTCACAAGATGGGATGCCAACTGGCTCACTGACAGAATCCACACTGTGAAAGTAGCAGACTCCAAATCCGACTTCAGACCCGTGACAAGTGGAGTACCACACGGTTCAGTCCTGGGTCCTCTCCTGTTTGGTATCTACTTTTCTGAAGTACAGGCTAACACAGAAGGTCTTGGGCTAACTAAGTTCACAGATGACTGCAAACTAGGAGCCATAATCAAAACTCCTAACGATGTGGACATCTTACAAAAGGGCCTCACTGAGACAGATGCCTGATGTCAAAGCCATGGCCTCAAGCTCAATGCCAAAAAGTACATTGTCATCCCCTTTGGTAAAAACTCTGTACCCATGAGTTACCACATAGGTGGTAATCTACTTAACATTGAAATTGTGATAAGAGACCTTGGGACACAAGTGGACAGTAGTCTCTCTTCTGATAATCACATCACCACAGTAGTCAGGAAATCCTTCTACGTGACACACCTCATCACAAAAGGTTTCTCATCCAGAAAAAAAGAGGTCATTGTTCCCCTCTACTCATCACTCATTAGACCCATTATAGAATACAGTGCCCCTTTTGGTATGTATCTCACAAGACATCTACATCAACTGGAAAGGCCGCAGAAATACCTCACAAAGATGATTACCGGCCTCAAACAGATGCCCTACGCAGACCGTCTCAAAAACCTCCAGCTTTACTCCATCGCATGTCGCCTAATCAGAGGCAATCTCTCCCTAACATGCAAAGCTATGTCAAACCCAGAGTTGTTGGACATGCTCCACTTAAAGAAATCCCAATCCTTCCGAGCTACATGCTCTAGGTACTTAAACCTTTTCACCACAATAAACAGAACATGCTGGAGGGATAGATTCCTGTCCCAGAGACTTCCCATACTCTGGAACAAACTACCTATCTATATCAAACAAAGCTCCTCATTAACACTCTTCAAGAAAAATCTTGATGATTGGATGGGAGATAGGAAATTCACCCTGGGGATCACTTCTGTGACTCTGCTCGACAGGGGCACAGGAAAATAATTTTCTTGGGTGGCGAAAGCCATGGTACCTTTTTGGTTAGGCTTATATAGGCCCTAGGGCCAATAGCCTAGTATCTACCTATGAACCTATACAAAAAGAAGTTTGAAACTATGAGAAGTGCATAGTTATACAAGAATTTGCCTCCCCAGCATCCTTAGTACTTTAATGCATTAAATATAACAGTACAAAAATTCGTTTTTAAGAGTAGTCAGTGTACTTTTTTTTAGACAAGAAACATCTTTATTGAGTTATTACTTATGACATGGACAATCATGCATTTATATAAATGAAAACAAACCATTCTGACATATTTTCAGATGCAAGCATTAAAAATCACTTATAATCTCTATAGTCATTGTCCATCAAACATTACATAACTCATTCAATTCCTGCCTTCCCTTAATTTGCATTCTTCCTCAAAAACATTATTCTGCATGTATTTTTCCCACAATTCCATGTTTTATATATAATTTGCTCCTACCCTTTTCTAAAGATCACACTTCCAGTTATTTTATCTCTGTTACTATATCCACCAATTCTAGCACAGTTGGTTTAGACTTTGATTTTCATTTTCTAGTAATTAGCTTTTTGGCAGCCACCAGAATTAAACTCAACAAGGCCTTACTATGTCTAGGCAATTCCAATTCTATATCACAGTTAAAAATAAATCATTTCCTTAGTTACACCAATTTGCTCACCCAATATTTCTGACAAAATAGTCTGCAGGGAATTGTTAAAGTTTGCCACCTCATTACACTCCCAAAAAGTATGTTCCAAATTATCTCTTTCTTCCCTATTACACCTTCACATTTTCCAATCCACCTGAGGAAATATTCTTTGAAGTATGCTTGGGAGATCAAAATAATTATGCAAATGCTTCCAAGCAAAAATCTTAAATCTTCTAAATTTATTACATATTTGGGAGCCATGCGTATATCCTCACATTGTATTGTTCTGAATTGTTTATACACACTCTCTTCCAAATCCTTTCTAACCTTCTGTGGTTGATTTCTATAGTTATCATACAATATTTTATATGTCATACTAATTATTCCTTTATTTAATAGCAGCTTCTGTTCAAGATTCTACTAAAAACTTTACAAGTGCTTGTCTTTTCCTTAGGATCCCTCAATTTCTTTTTCTTTGCCTATAATCTATCAGTCTTTGATAGAGAAGGCAATCTGTAGTCTGCAGTCCAAATTAATTCTTGGCCTATACTATTCCATTACCTTTCCTTCTCCAATTATTTTTCTCAATACCTTTGTTCCTTTGTCTGTTTTCTCTATTAAATTCCAGCCCCCTCTTGACAATTCTCTGTATCCCTAATTGCAGTCATCCTTATTGGCAGAATCTCCTTTCTCCATTCCCATGTTGGCTTAATCTTTGAATACTTTCTGCTACTTTATGAATATACTATTCTTTATGTTTATTGTTATTCTCGTTAAGGATCTGCATCCAAAATCCCAGTCTCTTCTTGTTTCCTGAACTTCCCCTGTTTCATCATCATCCCTTTCCACTTCCAATTATAGCTTTCAGCTTATGCATAGGAGCCTTAACTGTGTAGCTTTGAAATACCCCTTCAAATCAGGTAATCGCAAACCACTTTTTTCTATTGAAAGGATCAACAAATCCCACTTGACTCTTGCCCTGTTCCCCTCCCAGCTAAAATACTTTGGCTGTTATTAATTTCTATCCACAATGTCTTGTCTGGTTGATAAAAATATGCCTGACCTGTGTATAAAATTAAAGGGAATAAAAACATTTTCACTGCTTGTATCTTGCTATCCGTATCCATAAAACTGAGCTCGCAATTTCTCAGTATTTGTATTATCTTTTGTTTGGTCTCTTCCCACATACCATTAGCTGCTATAACATAATCCTTTTAATCCATACTCTTAAGTACTTCATTTGATTGGGTGGGAGGTTGGCATAATGGTTAAGATGTTTACCTTACAGACACAAGGTGCAGGGTTTGATTCTCACATTGGGCAATTGGCTAGGCTTAAAATGGCCCACAAGGGAAGTTAGCCTAGTACTAACCTATGAACCTATGAATCATGTCCCCATAAATATGGGTATTGCTGAAATAATTTGTGTGTGGGTACATAGTTTACAGCTATTGCCTTTATTTTATCTTCATTAATTTTGTATCCCAAAAGACTTGAAACTGTCTCAGAATGTTCTACAACACTGAAATGTCCTTTTCTGGTTTTATCAGGTGTAAAATAATATCATCTGCAAATAAAGTCAACTTTTCTTGACTACCATACCAATTGTGTCCTTGAATTTCTGAACCCCTTAATTTCTTTGCCAATGGTCCTAAATGTAACACAGTTAACAAAGGGGAAACAGGACATTCCTGCCTGGTTGCTCTGCTCAAACAAAACTTATCAGGGAGGAACCCCACCCCACTTTAATTTTCACCTCCAATCCCTCATATATCCTCATAACCAACCTTATAATTTTACCAGGAAATGCAAATGCTCTATTTTACTCTTTCTTAAGGGGAAAGTTAGTGTTTACTGAAAGCATTTAAGTTGTTTTTTTTTCTCTTCACATCTAGGAGAGCACTAAAGATAATGTAAGACCATATAGCAATCTGCGTAAGTGGGAACACATGCTCAAACAGGTGCACAGCATGGTTAGCCTTAACTTTAGAACAGGTAATACCTGTGGGTGCAGCCCCTAACTTGGGGCAACTGTTCCTGTTTGGTTGGGTAGACTTCTTTTTTTGGAAAATATATATAGTTTTCATAGGTTCCTAGGTGAGTATTAGGCTAATGGCCCTGGAGTCAACACAAGCCTAGCCAAGAATATACCCAGACATCCTGTTGCTGGACGTTAGTTCCCTGTATCCCTATCAAGCAAGGCTTTGAAATGATCCCTGGGGTGAATTTCCTGTTACCCATCCACTCATCAAATTTTTTTCTTGAAGAGGGCCAGTCAGGTGCTCTGCTTGAAATGGATGGGGAGTTTATTTCAGAGTATGGGTAGTCTCTGGGTTAGGAACCTGTCCCTCCAGCAGGTTCTTTTTATTGTGGTGATGAGTTTGAAGTCCTTGGGCCATGTAGTGCAGAGTGATTGAGTCTTTTTCAGATGAAGCATGTCTAGTAACACTGGGTCCAACATAACTTTGTATGTCAAGCAGAGACGGCCTCTAAGTAGGCGATATGAGACGGAGTATAGCTGTAGTGTTTTTGAGTCTGTCTGTGTAGGGCAAATATTTGAGTCCTAGGATCCTCTTTGTGAGTAATTTCTGTGGCATCTCCAGTTGTTGCAGATGTCTAGTGAGGTACATGCCAAACGGGGCACTGTACTCTATAATGGGTCTAATGAGGGATGAGTAGAGAGGGATTATGACCTCCTTCTTCCTGGATGAGAAACCCTTTGTAATGAGGTGTACCACATAGAAGGACTTTCTAACTACAGTGGCCACATTGTTGTCGAAGGAGAGTTTGCTATCCACTTGAGTCCCTAGATCTCTTATCACATTTTGGGAGTTTAGAGGGCTACCATCAATGTGGTAGTTCATGGGTATCGTGTTTTTCCCAAAGGGGATGATGATGCACTTTTTGGCACTGAGCTTAAGACCATGGTTCCAGCAACAGTTGTTGGTGTCATTGAGGCCTTTTTGTAGGATGTCGACGTCAGCTTGAAAGTCAATAATGGCTCCTAGTTTGCAGTCATCTGTGAACTTGGTTAACCAGATTTCTTTGGTTTTGGCCTGAACGTCAGAGAAGTATATACCAAACAGGAGTGGACCCTGGTCCAATCCTTGTGGGATTCCACTTGTGACTGCCCAGTAGTCAGATTTGGAGTCTGCTGCTTTCACCATGTGGGTTCTTTCAGTGAGCCAGTTGGATACCCATGTTATGATGTAAGGGTTGATGCTTAGGTTGGTTAGTCTGTCAATGATCCCTGAATGGGGGATAATGTCAAAGCCCTTGGCCAGATCGAGGCAGGCTGTATGGACTGCCTTGCCTTCATCTACCGCTCTGGTTACAGATTCTAAGAAGTCTATCAGGTTGAGCAGACATGATCTGCCCTTTGCAAACCCAAACTGTGAGGGGATCTATGGTTTGAAGGTTTCTTATATCCTTATTTATGAGGTCCATAATGATGCACTCCATGGCCTTACAGATCAGGCTTCTCAGGCTGATAGGGCGGTAGTTTCCTGGGTCAGTAGTCATGCCCCCTTTGTGGAGAAGAATGACTGTAGTGGTGAACCATTCGGTGGGGACAAAGCCTGAAGTGAGGCTGTGGTTGAACAGGGGACTCAGGTGAGGTGCCAGTTCCCTTTGTAATTCATGTAGCACACAGCCAAGTATGTTATCAGGTCCCATGGAAGCTGTATTTTTGGTTTTGGATAGTGCAGCTTCTGCCTGAGCAGCCATGATATTAGGGATTTGGCATTCATCGGGTATTGGGATGGGCCCTTTTTGGGGTGGGGGGGTAAAGTTTGCACTAAACCTGTCTGCCAAGATGTTGGCAATATCTGTTAGTTCAATATAAGTGGTGCCTTTGTGCAGTAGCTCAGAGCACCCCTGCATATTGTTATGCAGGTTCTTGACGTAACTAAAGAATGCCTTGTGGTTATCTTTAGCATCTGTTGCAATTTTGTTTTCATAACTAGCTTTGGAGGCTTTAATAAGGGATCTCAGTTTTTTGCTGAGACTTACAAGGGAATTTTTCCAGTCTTGGGGCTTAGCTCTTTTCTGCAACAGTTGTTTTCTTCTGTTGTAGAGTTTGTTAATGGCAGGGGACCACCAGATAGGCTTCCTCTTTTTGGAGGACATGACCTTGATTCTGTTAGGGATGGCCTGATCCATGCACTTGTGTAAATGTTCATACAGTACCTTGGTGTACGATTCCATGGTATACCCTTTCCCCTGTTTACGTGAGTGACTTGAAACTTCTGTCTTTAGAAGTGCGAAATTAGCTTTGGAAAAGTTTTTGACTGTGGTTTCCTTCATGGGGGGTGCGGGTGGGATTTGGATATTGACTGTGATCAACTTATGGTCAGATCTGACCAAGGAGGAGTTGCTCACTGGTGTAGAGCAGCGGTCCCCCATGTTAGTGATGACCAGATCGAGAATGTTTCTGCCTCTGGTGGGGGTGAGAATGAGTTGGTCCAGGGCACTGGAGTTAATGAATTCCAGAAATCGTTGAGCAAATGAGTTGGAGCAGAAGTAATTTTCTCAGCTAATGGAGGGGTAGTTGAAATTCTCCAGTATAAGGGTATTATGTTGTACCCTAATGTTTTCTAGAGTGTTCAGGAAAGTGGAATGGGAGTCTTGGGACATAGTGGGGGATCTATAGCAGGCTACAAGCTGGATTGCCATTTTTATCCAGTGTTAGTTGTACCTGAAGTATCGCTGATGCATAATGTTGGGCATCCAGTCTGGAGGTGTGCATATCCTTTATGAAGAGGAATACGCCACCTCCTTTCGGCCTCCGGTCCACAGCTCCTTTGGGGCTTCAGTCAAGGTTTGGGGGGGGTTGGAAGATGTGATATGTTGTGCAGCCTGGTAGCACTGGTGTGCTCTCTGGAGCCTTGAACCAGGTCTCAGTTACTGCACAGAGGTCAATGTTCTCCAGTTTTGGGAGTGGCTCAGGCAAGTGCATTTTGAGATTTAGGCTTCTAGCGTTGAGTAGCATTACCCTCAGGTTGCATTTGCAGTTATTATGGTGGTAATTTTGTCTTCAGGGCTTTGCCTAAAAAAGGCGCTATAGGGGTGGCAAGAGCCTTTGTCAGTATCTGGAATCTCAGGGGTGACAGATGCAGGCCATCTCTGGCAAAGCATCGAGGTCTGTCAATCATGTCATCCCAGGAAGACAGGTATTGGATCCCCTTTGAATTACACCAGACACTTAGCCAATTGTTGAAGTCAATCATTTTCTGCTTGTACTGTGGTATCATTCTAGGTGACGGTAGTATGCTACTCAGGACTAGGGTCATACCTGCTTGGGTTACAAGATCCGAGAGCTCCTCGATGTCTCTTTTCATGTAGTCCAGGAAGGTACGTCTTAGGTCATTCACACCAACATGGACAATGACTGAGTTGTACTTGTACTTGTTGTGGAGAGACCTAAGTGCATGTGGATGCTGGCACCTGACAGGCAGCTGACCGTAACCTTCTCCTTATTTAGCCTAGTGAGTGGGACATCAGTGTGCCTTACTATAGAGTCACCAATGTTTAGTGTATTGGATAGACTGTTTTGCCATAGGGGCTTAGGTTGAGTGGCACTCTGTTTATGTGGGCTATGTGTCATAGGGGTTGCGTTTGTGTGAGACGTTTGCTTGTGTTTTTGCCTTGGAGGTCTTTGCTGTTTGGGTAGATTTTTATTGAGAACCTCTGCGAAAGTGTGTGCGTGTTTTGTGTTATTAGGTGACAGGTCTGGTGGTGTGTGATCTGGTGGGCATTGTGTTCTGTGTGGTGTGGAATGTGTGTTTACCTTCTCTTCTTGACTGGCTAGCCCAGTCTTGGATTGAGACAGTGTGGTTTCCAATTTTGCTATGTACGTGCATCTCTCACAAGTTAATGTGTTTATCTGTGTAGGTGAGGCAGTTGCTACATTGCCTCAGGATGACCAGGTTAATAGGAGAAAGTGTAGGGGACTGACCTTTAGACATGCCTGGATAGGTCCTTAGTATTTAAGTACTGTAGCTGTTTTGCAAGTACAGTAGAACTGTAGCTGTTATGCAAGTACTATAGTTGTTATTCTTTTTTTATAAGTACTAAAGCTGTTTTGTTAGTGCTATTAGGAGTTTGTGCTGCAAGAGGTTCTGAGCAAGTGCTGGGTTTAGAGGTCTGATATGAGTGCTCAGAGATGAAAACTAACAAGATCTAAGGGAAATTTTGAAGAGCCGACTTTAAGGCACCGGTAATAGTTTACCCTAGCTTAGTGGCGCTTAGCGATGTGCAAACCAGCGCAAACCCGCAGAAACATGGGTTTTTAAGTCAGAAAGGTGAAAGGGATAGAAGCAGCACAAAATGGCCAATAAAAAACAGTTCTTGAGCTGGAAACCACTCCTCTTAGTGATAGATAGGCTGCTCAGAGCTTACCACTCCCACTGATAAGCAAAAAGACTTCCTTCTATCTCTGCAAGGTATGGACAACTCAGAACACCAAATAAAGTCCTGAAATCAGCAAGTCTGAGATTCGGACTATTCTAGTTTGAGAAAAGGTGGGAAATGAGCAAGTAGATAGGATTTTTTTTTTTTTTTTTTTAGTTGCAAAAACAGAAATGCAGTATAGAAATACACTTATAAGACTCTAAAAGGATAGCACACTTGAGTGTGAAGCCTCTAACAGTAAATGCAGTTGAAAAAAAAAAATTTAAAAGTGCAGTACACAAAATAAGTAGAGAACAGTTAAATTAGATAATAAAGCTTATAAAACGTCAGTAAAGAAGTACAGCAAAGCAAAATCAAGCTCAGAAAGCAAAAACAGGTACTTGCAATCAAGAAAAGTCTCTCTCTCTCTTCTTTCTGCTGCTGTAGTACTCTGCAGGATGACCAAATAGGATCCGCTGATGAAAACAAGCCAAAACCAGCGCAAACACAGGTTTTTAAGTCAGAAAGTTGAAAGGGATAGAACCAGCCCAAAACGGCGAATAAAAAACAGTTCTTGAGCTGAAAACCACTCCTCTTTGCGATAGATAGGCTGCTCAGAGCTTACCACTCCCACTGATAAGCAGAAAGACTTCCTACTATCTCTGCAAGGGCTAGACAACTCAGAACACTAAATAAAGTCTTGAAATCAGCAAATCTGAGATCCGGACTATTCTAGTTTGAGAAAAGGCGAGAAACGAGCAAGTAGATAGGTTTTTTGTTTTCTTGTTTTTTTTAGTTACAAAAATAAAAATGTAGTATAAAAAATACACTTAAAAGACTCTAAAAGGCTAGCACACTTGAGTGTGAAGCCTGTAATAGCAAATGCAGTTGAAAAAAAATGATTTTAAAAGTGGAGTACACAAAATAAGTAGAGAACAGTTAAATTAAATAATAAAGCTTATAAAACTGCAGTAAAGAAGTATGGCAAAGCAAAATCAAGTGCAGAAAGCAAAAACAGATACTTTTGTGTGTTGGCTGTGATTTAAAAGGGCTATTTTTTTGAAAATGTGTTTAGTTTTATTGTTTTGTGAATGTTTTTGCTGAAGAAAAAAGGATGGGAAAATGTGACATGGGTTAATAAACATGAGAAGAAGCAATTATATACAAAATAAGTCTGGCAATCGTGTGTGTGTGTGTGTGTGTGTGTGTGTGTGTGTGTGTGTGTAAGCTTGTAAGATGGAAACATATTCAAAAGAATTGTCACATATAATATATGGGAGTCATAGCTTTCAATCACAATGTATGCTTTGTCAGTTTTAGCATTTAATTTAAATGGCCTTAACAGGTATAGGCAAAAAGCTGAATAATGAATTATGTTAAGAAGTATATGGTGCAAATGGCAATGTTACAGAAGATGCATTTGGATAGAAATGAGCATGTGGATTTGACAAAGAAATAATTTCAAGATGGACATTCAGTAAAATATAAGGGACAAAGGAAAAGAGGAATAATACTGACTGCAAGAAGGACCTCAGTTCTGATAGAAGAGGGGGGTAAAGAGATAAAGATAGATTTGTGGTAGCAAGGGGTTATTGGTGGGGGAGGGTAATTACGCTGTCATGTATTTAGATTCTGCTTAAAACTACTGTAATTGAGGGTAGGAAATTTCTGGAGAAATACATTTTCAGCATAGACTGTTATTTATTTGGGGGACTGACACCTGATTTGCCATAGTAAGGATATACTGGGCTCCCAGAAGGGAAAATATAACAAAAGAGGGTAGATTTTTGAAGAAACCTATCAGAATATTTGGTGTGGAAAACATCTGCTCAGTCGAAGGAATGCAGACAGAATTTTATTTTTATTCCCTATGTAGACAATGAATTGTCTTCTGATCACAATGTATCCACTATTATAATGAAATCCTTTTTCATAGCACAGCTTGTATCTAAAGGTATGACATCCAGGTCCAAAGATGTAATCATTCCACTGTACTCAGCTCTCATAAGGCTGATCATTGAGCAGAATGCCCCTTTTCAGGACATATCTGTCCAAACACTTGTCAAAATTGGAAAAGCTGCAATGCTATCTCACCAAAAAAGTCAAGGGCCTAAATCATAAAACATACACAGACTGTCTCAAAGCTTTGTCCCTCTTCTCAGTGTCATACAGGTTGCTACAAGGCAATGTCTGCCTTGAATATAGAGCCTCAACACAAAAAATGTGATTTCTGGTAAATGAGGCTATCTCAACAAAGCTTTCAGCACTGGACAGTACAGAGGTCTAATGACACTGCTGTTCATGCAGTCACTGGATTCCATTATCTATAGCTATGATTAGAATCATCCCTTCCCTTCAATCACCACCTCTAGTTTCTTCAAATGAGAGTCAATGGTAAAATTAATGAGATTTAATCACTTTAACACAAGAAATCAAAGTAACATATAAACTCCATAGAATCTACTGTCTCAAAATATACAGTTTATGATGCAAAAATACATGTTATTTCTGCATTTTATTTTGTTAAAAAGAAAACAGCTTGCTTGAATTTTTCTTTTGGTTACAAAAAGATGTTCTAATACTGGAAATACACTGATTACCCAGAATGTTTTACTGTTGCATGTAAGTCAATGCCTAATCCATATAATGGCATCAATTTGTGCATGCTGCTATATATATATATATATATATATATATATATATATATATATATATATATATATATATATATATATATATATATGTGTGTGTATATATATATATACCACCACTAGCACCAGCGAGGGGCGTGCACATTGGAAGGATAACAAATACACACACAGTAAAGTACAATTTCCATTAAGAACACACAGAAAGTACAGTTAGTCTAGGACTGGTTTCTCCCTTTCTTTCCAGATCCCCAATAAGACTCCCCATTGGCACAGCTATAGGGTCCAAAACTCAGACTAGTGGTCAAGCTAAAACCTCCAGCACCCTCTCTATCCAACCAGTGCTTCATGTCCCTGCCCAAGTAGCTCTCTCTCACACACACACACACACACACACACACACACACACACACACACACACACACACACACACACACACACACACACACACACACACACACTTTAAGATTTGATTTAGATGCAAACACAAAGACACTCTTGGGGAAGGCTGGCACAAGTTCTCCAGCTATGTCCCCTTTCTGCCTAGACTATAAGGTAGTACTGACTGCTACCGCCAGCTAATATCAGCTACTATAAGGCCCTTCCCAAAGGGTGAGCAATTTCACTGCGTAATATTACTGTTATCCAAATAGTAAGTATGACTGAGCAGCAATACTACTGGAGTGGCTTTGTACAGTATCACCAAATACATGCAAGTACTCTAGAGAGCTTAAATTATCTCTATGCAAACAGCCACAGTTGAAAGGTTTAAAAATATTTAATAATAAATACTAAAAACACAAGACAAATCTTATTACTTCAAGAGAATGACATTACAGAGTTCAGAGATCACAGGAAAATGCTTTAAAATAATACTGTAGAATAGTCTGACATAAATATAGAAAACAGACTAATCTGGCTAATGATATCTATCTCTAAGAGAAATCACTGTTCTAAATAAATATCTTACTAACAGAGCAAAGGCAGAGTGCTGGTGAGTTGATGTGTTCAGGTTCAGACAAAATCCAAAATGCTTAATTCTCTCTCTCTCTGAGAAAATCTTAAATTGATAACACAGAATTGCTGAGTCATTCCACATTACATCATTCTTGACACTTCTCTGGTTCCCAGGCTAACAAAAACGCAAAATCTACATTTCTTAGTAAATTGCACCTGGCCAGGAAGCCACAGCAATAAAAACATTATACATATAAAACCTTAGTAATTATCTCTTAAATCAAAAGAATAGAAAAAATTTCTAAGGCCCAGGCATCCTGTCTCCGAGCTTGATATCAAACAGTCATACAACGCTTGACTTATCAGCTTTTTTCCAGCAGAGTGCACTGTGGTTACATTTTTGAAGCTCAGTACAACATATAGTTTAATCATGACGTATAGTTCTCTTTATATTTGTAGAACAAGCCTGTGAATTACACTAATATTTACAATGACATAGCATTATTTACAACATTCTATCTAGCTAGCCTGGCAGCCTTCACATATCTGCCCCCCCCGAGAACTCAAGCTAGGTGACAGCCTTTACAGGGATTATTGCCAAATATCAAATAAAAAAGGTGTTTGGAGAAGGACTAAAAATTTAGGACTCCTTGGAGAATAGCAATAGCAAAACCAACTTGGAAAACTGAATCTAGCTTGTAATGTTTTTTGAAAGTGTGAACCAAGGACCAAGTAGGTGCTATTACAATAGATCTAAAATCCACTCCTTTCCAAAAACCTCAGAAGTGGCCACAGATCTGTCAGAATGAGCCTTAACACTCAGATAGGGATTTCTGTTATGATCTAGTAAAAAATCTGCACAGCCTGAGTTTGCCATCTAGAAATTATTTGATTAGATACTGGTTTATCTTTTTTCTTGCTATCATAGATTATAAAAAAGTTAGCAAGAGCTTCTAAGTCTTAAGTTTTGTCCAAATAATATCTCACTTGTCTGTGACATCTAGGGTACAAAGAATCCTTTCTCACTTGTTTTTAGGATAAGGACATAACACAAGTAGACAAATAGCCCGGTTAAAGGTAAATTTTGCAATAACTTCAGGCATAAAGAAGGATTTGGTCAATAAAGGATGAGTAGAAATAAGGGTCTGTAATTCAGATACCATCTAGCAGAAGTTATAGCAATGAGAAAGACAGTCTTCTAAGTAAGAAATTTTAGAAGAGAGGTTCAAAACAAGAAAGCGTTAACTTCTCCAGAACAAAATTCAGAACCCATGAAGGCATCATTCTTTTTTCAGTTTGACTTAATATGTAAAAATCCTTTTGAAAATTGTTTAACTTAGAATAAAGAAGAAATAAGGACTAGAGAAAGACAAGATGAAATGGCCAATACATGTATCTTGATGGAATTGCATTCTATGCCTGAACTGAGAAATTCACATAGGTACTGGAGAACCAGTGGTGCCCTCGCTTGGGATGCGGCATGTTCTCTTTTGTGGCACCAACTAGAAAATGTTTTCCATTTGGCTAAGTAGATATTCAAATAATGCTGATAGTCCACAAACAGTATTGAAAAGGCATAAGTTATTTAATAAGTATAGGTGGAGAGCTTTTGTCCTGTTAAAATAAACTTAGGACTTCACCAGAACCTGTCAAATGCAAGAACAACAATACCATTAAATAGATTAAAATCCAAGTCATGTGACCACACATAATTAATATGGTCATAAACTAAATGCTACAATTAAGTAAATTACCACTTTCTGTCTGAGGTGTGCTCTTTGCAAAAAAAAAATTAAAAATCAGAAATCATGTTGTAGTTGGATGTGACTGTAGTCAATGCATTGCAGTTTACATCAACCCCATCATCAATTTATTCATATACAACCCATGTAACTGTTATTTTTAATCAAAACTGTTTGTGCACGATGTAACTTATGTCAATGATGTTTTAATACTGAAACTGTTGATCACGAATGAAACTGACTGCAAATGATGAAACAATGCAAATGATCTCCATGACATCTATATAATGGAGCTTTTACAGCCGGGCCTCTGCTGAAAAAGGGCACTGCTCAGTCGGACTTTCCCGGTAACCAAATGCCAATAAATAATGAAAAAAGACTGACTTGTATGGAAGAATAGAGAGTCAAAACAGTGAAAGAAACTTTTCTGTGTGGAAGATTTTCAGTCCATATATTTCTAGTTAATCACTGTATATTAATCAGATCAGACAATAGTAGTAGAAGTAGCGAACGTAAACTCGTCAAGTCAAAAAGTAATAATAGAAAATATATAATTCTACAGCATTACTAAGTATTCGAAAGTAATCCAAGCAAGGCAGGCAGTCTGTTTCCAGTCGAAAATCCTTTATTAAGTACACAGTGTACTTAATAAAGGATTTTCAACTGGAAACAGACTGCCTGCCTTTCTTGGATTACTTTCGAATACTTAATAATGCTGTAGAACTTTTAGTTATGTACTTACCATAATGATAGATGTATGTGATCCATCTCACCTACATTCATAACTGATGGGCTCGGAGCCGAGAATCGGCTCCGACTCGGCCGATACACTAGCACGAAGTCTCTCATTGGCTGGGCCAACCCCCTTATCCCAGGATGCACCACGCCCAAACCCCCAGATCTCGTTTGCCCCACAACAACTCACTCACATGAGCCACTCCAACTGTACAATAGTGTTACCTCCAGATCCAACAGGTAGGGGGAAGGAGGGTGGGTACGTACGAATGTAGGCGAGATGGATCACATACATCTATCGTTATGGTAAGTACATAACTAAAAGATGTAATGCGATCCTATCTCGCCTACATTCATAGCTGATGGGACAGCGTCCCTAGCACCTAGATCCTGGGAGGCTCAGTGGAAAACACTCCTGAGCACTGTGTAACCAAAGAACGCCCGACCTCTAGAGGCCACGTCCAGTTTGTAATGAGAAATAAAAGTATGTGGAGAAGCCCAAGTGGCCGCTGCACATATCTCATCCACTGACAGTCTGGCGTGGAAGGCCACTGAAGTAGCCATAGCCCTAGTAGAATGCGCTCTAACTGGAAATGGAAGGTCCCTTCCTGTTGATGCATAAATAAATGAAACACAATCCCTAATCCAACTAGCAATAGTGGTCTTAGTTACTGCTTTGCCAATCCTGTTATCTGCAAAGGCCACAAACAACTGGTCTGATTTCCTCTGCTGCTGTGTCCTATCCAAGTAAAACCTCAGTTGTCTATGCACATCCAACTGATGAAGTCTGTATTCTGCCTTGTTGGAAATTTTGGAAAGAAAACTGGTAGCTCTATAGATTGCTGCAGACAAAGAGCAGAAGAAACTTTCGGAAGAAATGATGGGTTTAGTCTTAGAGATACTCTATCCTTGTGAAAGATCAGATAAGGGGGCTTAACAGAGAGGGCTTGAAGCTCCAAAACTCTTCTGGCTGAAGTAATAGCTACCAAGAAGGCAGTCTTCCAAGATAAGAACTTTTGCTCACAAGTGGCCGCCGGCTCTAAGCGATGAGACGTCAAGGCTCCTAAAACTACATTCAAATCCCATGGCAAAACAGGTTGCGACACCGGGAAGCAACCAAGTTCCCTTAAGAAAGGCCTTACACAACTTATGACTCATGAGTGAAGGCTCAAAGCCAACATGATAATTAAAAATCGCTGCCAATTGGACTTTAAGCGTGGAGACAGCGGAACCCTGTCTAAAAAGAGTTGCCAAAAAATCTAATACTGTGGACACCGGGGCTGTCAGAGGGTCAAGGTTGTGCTGCTGGGCCCAAAGGCAAACCTTTTCCATTTATTAGAATGCATCTCCTTAGTGGAAGCTCTGTGAGAGGAAGACAGAATCCGGACCACCTCAGGCGAAAGGATATGCTGTCTGACTAAGGTCGGAAGTGGAGCAGCCAAGCCGTTAGCTTGAGGGTTCGCAGTGATGGATGGGCCTGACCTGACTGAAGAGTCAGGAGGTCTGGAACTGGGTCCAGAATCCAAGGATCCTTCACTGCATACTTCCGAAGGAAAGGAAACCAAACTTGGCGGGGCCAGTGTGGTGCAATCAAAATCATGTTGCTTCCCAAGCAGATCGCCTTCTGAATCACCTTTGGCAGTAGTGGGACCGGAGGGAAGGTGTAGAGCAGACCGGAGGGCCAATTGTGGACTAGAGCGTCCCTGGGTGACCTCCCCTGGGGGGGAATCAGGGAGAAGAAATTGCTGCACTTCGTGTTCCAGAGGCTGGCGAAAAGGTCACAGCAGGGAAACCCCCACTTGGAGAAGATCCGAGCCGCTACTCGGTCGTTCAGGGACCACTCGTGAGGCATCAGAATAACTCTGCTCAGCCTGTCTGCTATCACATTGGATTTCCCCGGAATGTGGGTTGCCACTAGAAATCTCTAGGAAGCGATCACCCAGTTCCAAACTCTCATGGCTTCTCTACAAAGAGGATAAGACCTGGTTCCCCCTGCTTGTTCAGATACCATACTACCGCCATATTGTCTGAGAAGATTGTGATGGTACCCTTGGGAAGAGAGCTGTGAAGTGCCTGCAATGCTAGAAGCACTGCCCTCATCTCCAGGACATTGATGTGTAAGTGGGTTTCGTGATCCTGCTACGTGCCTTGAACCATCCTGTCCAGATAATGCCCCCCCCACACTATCTGGGAGGCGTCCATGGTCACTGTGGTAATGGGGGAGGGAGGGCAGAAGAATCGCCCCTGGTTCAAGTTGGAGGAAAGGAGCCACCAACGAAGATCCCGCCGGCAGGTATCCGTAATGAGAATCGGGTAGGACAAGGGCAGATCTTGTGTGCAATCTTGCCAGAGGGACCAGAAGAATGGAAAAGCTGAAGGACCATCCTGGCTGAGGCTTTGCTTCGGGGTAGTAAGGCTAGGACTTGGTTCTGTAGTATCTTTATCCTCTCTGTTGGAAGGAATGCTCGCATCTTGACAGAGTCTAGCTCTGCACCTATAAAGGCAACACGCTGTGATGGCAGCAATATAGACTTTTCCCAGTTGAATGTAATTCCTAATAGATGTCCCAATTCAATGTTAGCACTCACGGCTTGAATAAGAAGATGCCTGGTGGGGGCGGTGAGGAGCCAGTCATCTAGATATGGAAACACCTGGAATCCCAGAATCTCAGGTGAGCCGTCACCACTGCCAGATATTTGGTAAACACCCTGGGGGCTGTGGTGAGACCAAAGGGCAGGGCTCGGAACTGGAAGTGACTGGCTCCTAGGCGGAAGCATAAATGTATCCTGGATGCCCTGTTTATCGATGTGATAATAGGCATCCTTGAGATCGATGGAGCACATCCATACTCCTTTTTCCAGCAATGTGAAAATGGACTGCAACGTGACCATCCGGAACTTGGACTTCTTTATGAAGCGGTTTAGGTGGCTGAGGTCCAGAATGGGTCTCAAGTCCCCTGTTCTTTTCGGCACCAAAAATAAATTTGAGTAAGTTCCTAATCCGGTCTAGTCTGCGGGGACTGGCTGGATGACTCCCTTTCCGAGCAGCTTTGCGACCTCTATGGCTGCTTGATCCTGTTGACTGGGTGGCACGTCCGGGATTTTCCTTGACGGTGGAGGGGGACGGATAAAGGGAATGGTGTAACCTCGGGCGATGATACGAAGCACCCACTGATCCTGAGTGATGGAACCCCAGGCCCTTGGATGCTCCGAAAATCGACCCCCTACTGGCTCCGGAGACACACAGTCGGGCAGTCTCTCAGGGATGCTGGAAGGAGGAACCACGAAATGATTCACGGTCTCCTGTGTTGTGGGGGCCTCCGCTGCCTCTAGGGCGACGTCTTCCAGAATAATTCCCCCCTCCTCTGCTTCTGGAAGGGGGGGGTCACTCTGATGGGCAGGGAAAGACTTTTGGGACTTTCGGAACCACATCTTTCCTCCCCTCTGCGCCTTGGGATATGGTCTCGAAGGGAGCAAAAACGGGCCCCAACAGCAGACAAAGTCTTACCCTCCTGCTTGCATCTAGTGAGTGTGTCTTTCACCTTGGGTCCAAAGAGAGAGGACCCGTCGAATGGAGCGTCTGTGAAAGAAGACTTGAAAGCCTCCGCAAAGCGACACAAGTGCATCCAGGCTTGCCTCCTAAGGGCTACGCCTGAACTCGCTGCCCTACTCGCCCCTTTGGCTGCATACAATATGAGCCTCATGGACGAGTTAACAATCGACGAAAGGGTAGACAGCTGTGCGCTGACAGACTGCATCAACGCCTCAGGCACGTTACCAGACAGGGTATCTCCCAAGTCCTTTATGAGATCCCTTTGGAGCCTCGTAAAATGACACAAATAATTCAGCGACCGCAGGGTAAATGTCGCTGAAGTCAGGGTATGCTTCCCATACCTATCCATGCTCCTGGACTCCTTGTTAGGAGGATGGATAGACGTAGATGCCTCTGCCACATCCTGCTGGGTAGCAGACACCACCACCATAGCATCCACTGGGACTCCCATGGTTAGAAACTCCTTGCCAGGGGGTGCGGATAAAAATTTGTTGGGGCGAGAAGGAACTGGCTCCACAGAGTCAGGGTGCTCCCACACCCTTCGACAAATAAGGTCCAGTAATTCATCGAAGGGTGGAGACACCCAGGAGGCGGAGGGTTGGGCTCCGAAGGCCTTGAGGAAGACCGACTCCTCCGCGGAAGGGGTTTTGGATGGCCAGTCGCCCCTCGGTCTCAAGATCTCCAGGACATCGGAGAATGAGACATCATCAGAGGATGACTTCGGGGACCCTTCCGCATCATCAAGGTCGGTGTCCCAGGTGACAGACTCATCTGGGAAGTCTATGTGCTTCCTCTTGCACAACTTTTTCCTGGGGGGCTCTTCAGGCAAAGACTCTGAAGGCTCCTCAGAAAAAGGGGGACCACACATGGAGGAATCCTCAGGCCTCGGAGCTGCGCTGTCCGAAGACAGGGGGGCACCAGAAGCTCTTGTCGCCGTGTCTAGGGAAGTCGCAGATTCCGGCGAAGTCACTAGAGATTTGTCTAGCACACTCCTCACAGCCTCGAAGGCGGGTCCACCAGAATCTGAAGAAAGGCCCGCCTGCGAGACCATGACCAGTGTCGGGGTCCCCCTAGCCGAGGCACCAAGGGGGAATCTCGGGGCTGAAACCAGAAGCCCCGAGAAATCCCCCTCGGGCTCGGCCGAGGACACCCGAGAACCAAAACCCCTGGAAGGAACAGAAAAGGTTGGAACTGAAGATGGCGCTGACAGACTAGCAGTGGGTCTCGGAACTGACTCAGGAACCTCACCTGACTCTGCGAACCCCATCTCCGACGACACCAGGGTTGTCGGAGGAGGAAGAAATGGAATCGAAATGGTTGGCTCCGGCCGCTGGGCTGGAGCTGAAAATAATTTAGATAAGACAGGTGACTGGAGGAGCCTCTGGACCACCCCATCTAAATCCGAATCTGAAAGCCTGGAGGACCTGGAGGAAACAGACGGGGGGGGCGAGAAACTCTTTCAACCAGCTCCGAGGCAATGCTGGAATGTCGACTCCTAATCGGCTCCAGAAGGATCGGAGCCGAGGAAAACTCGATTAGAACCGAGACCCCCTTCGGCGCTGACGGTTCAGGTGCCGAAGAAACCGACCCTGGAGCTGAAATACTCACCAGCGGCTCCGAGACCAATGGAGCCGAGGAAAACTCAGATTGGCATTCTCTATCCTGTGGTTCCGAGACCGATGGAGCCGAGGAAGGAGACCAAGACTTAGATCTTCTCTCCTGCGGCTCCAAGACCATTGGAGCCGAGGAAGAAGACCCAGACATAGATCCTCTATCCTGCGGCTCCGAGATCAGTGGAGCCGAGGAAGAGGACAAAGACTTAGTTCTTTTTTCAGGCGGCTCCAACGGACTTGTCGGAGCCGAAGACTTCTTTTTCTTCGATTTCGAAGAGGGAGAAGAAGATAAAGCTTCCTCAAAGGCTGGTTTTAATAAACCTTTCAAGATCAACTTATTTTTCCTCTCCTGTAGTACACGAGAGGAAAAGGCATGGCAAACACTGCAAGATTCTTGCAAGTGTTTAGTCCCTAAGCAATAAACACAGATGGCATGGCCATCTGTTAACGACATTTTGTAGCCACATTTCGAACATTTTTTAAAGCCTGATGGCTTATGCTCTTTTTCTTTGCCAGACATGACCCACAAAGCACTTGAAACACAAGGAAGGGAAGGGAGGGAAGAGCTCTAACTAAAATGCTCGACAAAAAATA